>NC_083354.1:16525546-16608046 GCF_030254825.1 Meriones unguiculatus | reverse complement strand
GGAAAAATCTAAAAGCCAGTTAGAACAGAAAGGGAAGAGGGACTCGCTTTCCTCTCATTTGCTCAGTACAGCGCTCACCCACCAGAACCAACACAGAAAGAGCCAGGTTCTTAGATAAGGAAGCAATTGCTATCTTGAGTTAAAATATCATGAAATTCCAAGGAGGAACCGGGCAAACAGCACAGCCTCCGAGGCTTCCTTGTAGAGGATTCCCCCGGGACGGAGCTGCGGTGTCTCTTAAAGGAAGAGAGAGCTCTGAGCACGCCCAAGAAGATGCTGGCTCTGCTCTTTACTCACACATTCTGCTCATAATTAAACTTCTAAATTGAGGGATTTTTTTTTTTCCAAGCTGAAGTCTGAATCAACAAAATTTATCATATTTGGCCTCGTAAAGAGAGCCATTCACCAACCACTGGATACTTTTACAGTGGGAATGCTCTTTACAAAACACACACACACACACACACACACACACACACACTAGTACCTGAAATGCCAGAAAACCCAGATACCCAGAAGTTACTGACCGGACCACTGAGGACACGTGCATCCCTCGTGCCCTATTCCTCATGCCCTACCATGACCAACTCTGGTCTAACTGCCTCAGAGAAGAAGGAAGCATCTCCAGGAGAAAGCAGCTCTTCAGCCATTTGTCTGTTCACACGCCCATTTCTCTCACCAGAACGTGAGCTCTTACGTTTATCTAATCCATTGTGTTATTCCTAGCGCCTACAGCAGTAACCCAGACAATTTTTTTTTTGAGACAGGGTTTCTCTGTGTAGCCTTGTCTGTCCTGGACTTACTGTGTAGACCAGGATGGCCTCGAACTCACGGAGGTCGACCTGCCTCTGCCTCCCGGAGCGCTGGGATTACAGGGGTGTACTACACAGCTCCTGGCCCCATACAACTTCTTAAAATTTATGTTTATAGGATAAAAGAATGAGATGAACCCATGGTTCGGAGTTGCAGGTGATTAGAGAAGGTAAGTAAAATAATTCCAATTATTTTAGGATATGATCTATTACAGTTCTTTTCTGGGATGCTAAGAGGAAGAAATGGTTTCGGCATCTTTGAAAATGAAACACACACACACACACACACACACACACTTCTGATTGCGCATATGCTGTTTTGATTGTTTCCATACATCTCTTGCCAGGCATCTTTGTTTGGTTAGCCCCTGATTAAGGGCCCGTGAAGGTTTCTGGTTGTATGATGTATTACTTTGGAGTCATAGGAGAAGACTCTAAAAGAATTTTCAATTAAGTCCAAGATTTTATGAGCATTGTGTAATGGAAATGCCATAGGATCATCTTATGGAGGTAAATTATTAATCAGCTCTTGCTCGAATGCTAAAGACAGACACTGTTCAGTTGAATCTCATGTAGGCAAAAATGGAAAAGAAAAAAAATAATAACTGATTAAACTGAAAGTCTAGAGAGTGTCGCTGGCTGTAGGAATGGTTCCAGAGTCTCGAGCCATGATGTCAGGCCCTTTTCTGTTTTCTGAACAGATAGGATTTGCTTATTTCTTCTCAGTGCCTGCTCCAGTTGCCTCCTCTCCTCTGGAGGCAAGATGGCCTCCAGATGCCTCAGGCTCACATTCTTCAAGTTTAGCAATCTCCCAAGGAGAGAAGCCATCCTCATTAATTGATGAGGGAAGGTTCTGGGAGGACTTGCTTGGCGGAGCCAGCGTCACACCCATGCCTCAGTCAATTAATTACTGCAGAGAGAAGGACAGAACGCTTTAATTGGCTCAATCCATTCCTCCTATGTCTCCTTACTCCACTGGCTGACTCTGGATCCGCGCCTCTGCCTTGCAGACTGGGAGAGTAGAGGCTCAGGATGGTGCTGTCCTCTGGAGGAGGCGGTTCTCCACAGGAAAATGTGTGGGTGTTGCTGAGAGGATGAACAATGGGGACTTAAGAGCACGCCACACCAGGGCTGACACAGAGCTCTCGTGTGTAGGTTTAATGAACCGGCTGGCTTCCATCCAGGTCATTCAGGGGTCCGTTGTCAACAGCCGAGGCACATACTGTACCATTGTTAACTGTTTAGAGAACCAACCGAGCACTATGGCGTCTCACTGACTGTGATTTTTAAAATAGTGTATGCAGTGCTGGGCTCTACAGGGCCTCGCACATATCAGACAAGTATTCTACCACGGAGCCACACTGCCAGCCCACAAAAATGGTACATGTGTTGTGCTATGAACACAGAGCAAGGATGCTTGTCTTTATGGAACTAAAAATTACTCTTTGCACTTAAAAATATATATATATGTATATATACATATACATATATATACACATACACATATGTATGCATATACAAATGTATGTATGTATGTATGTATGGTCAAGGCATTTTTCAGAGCCTGATCAGACTTGGGAGAAATGGAGCAAGAATAAGTAAAATTAAATAAATAAAACCTCCATTCCTTTTGTTTCTCCTGGGGGGAAAAGACACAGTGTGCACACGCAATCTTTCAAGGAGGCTCTGTCTCTCCCTCCCCAGTGTTTCCGAGCGGCTTGATTTTAAGATAACAGGACTGAGTACTTCTGTCAGTAGCGAGCCTGGTGGAAACAAGTACCAGAGCCAAGCTAAGTCCCAAGTCCCCGAGATGCCCTTCATGAGCAGTCAGCCATTTAATTTGATCTATTAAACAAAGTTGCAGTTGGGGTGCCCACACAGCGAGAAAGGCTGCTTGGAGAGGAGATGTTGGCAGCAACTGGAGTCTTCTGTCCCTTATTAGGCAGCCATAAGCTTCTCATTACACACACCATCTTTCTTTCAAATGTGAATCTGTAAGAGCTTGTGAATTTTCAGTCTTAGTCACAGATTTAGGGAATAAAAACAAGTTCTTGTCTTGAACAAGTAGGAGGATTTTTCCTCTTTTCTTTTTTTTCTTTCTTGTAAAATGTCATGCCCCTAAAAGATTCTTAATAATTGATCAAACACCACTGCGAATCCAGAGCTGTGTAAGTGACTCGGAACCGTAAGAAGCACATTTGAAAGGTAATCCCTGTCCTTGGAGAATTTAGGTAAGGCGTCTTGGGAGAACATCCCATACCTGGAAGAATTACGCACCAGGTGGCTGCCTGGCTCTTTCCAGCGTAGAAGCGACTTCCCCTCTGTGTCCATCTATTCTCGCGGTATTACTCCAAGCTCTGCCTTCAGAACTTTCCCTTCAGCCCTTAATCCCTTGAATGGAAGGTAGGGTCGACATTGCCCTGAACGGCCCTTCTAAGCACCAAGTTAGGTTGTCTTCCAACATTCATCCAGGCCTGGGGAGAAACTGCTCGCGTGCTTTCATGTAGTCTCTTTCTGCACCCTGCCCTGACGACACAGCCAGTCCTAGAACAAACCCAGACCTAGCTGGGTAACACGCTGGTACTAAGTCTGAGTCAGTGGGCACGCTGCTTCCGGTCTTCTCCGCCCCTTTCCTTTCTTCCGGCGCACCAAAGGTGTCCACATGCCGCAGTGTTCACATTCCGCCCCTGACTGAGCTTAGACACCATTCTCTCCCCGAGACCCCCTCCCTTTCCACCTTCCAGGCTGTGCTTCTTGTACCCATTCCTTGGATTGACTCGATTCTGTGTCTCCATTCCCTTTCTAGACTCCTTGTAGCCATATCCAGGGACTAGTGGGATCCCTGACACGCAGTGGGTCCCCTGTAAAGTTTATTGAGGTGAGTCAAATCAGGTTGCATAGAATTCAGTATCGTGGAGAAGGGACTTGAGGCAGCTGGAGGCCCCGAGCCCCGAGCTTTACATCTAGGTGATGACAGCGAAAACAACCTTGAAGAAGGGGGAGATGCTGGGGCAGAGCCCCGGCAGCAAGCAGGAGCCCAGCGAAAGCTGGCGACATTGAGTGGATGTGTGTGGCAGGAGACTGTAGGTCAGGAGTGTTGGGAATGAAGGCCAGGTTGGGCCAATGGAGAATCCTGAGTGTCAGCCAGAGTCAGTGAAATGTGCCATAATATGCAGCGAAATTCAAGAAAAATCAGCGCACAGAGGGAGCCTTGCCCTTCTCAACGTTTCGCCTGCGAACATACGTCCTCAGTCTTAGCTTGTCACTGGCTGGCAAGGCTTGTGCCATCTGGGTATAGCAGTGTGGTTTGGAAGCAGGGTGGGAACAGTGGGGTCAGGAGTGCCGGAGGTGACTTTCCACTCTGGCACAGGTCTGGCGCTTGAGGTGGTGAAATCGTTTCCTGCTCTAATCTCCAGTTCTCACCTGTAAAAAGAAAGTGTGACGCAGGAACCGTGGGTCAAAAGGCTCCCTTGAGACTCAATACATCAAAGGCAGGGGAATCTTTGCCGGCTTGTTTCTCCCCGCTCCTTCCTGGCTTTGATTTGCTCGCGTACTAACCTGTCCTCCGGAACTAAACTCTTTAACAGGCTGGTCTCTGATAGTCCCCCAGCCCGCGGCACCGAGGTAGGCCTATGAAGCTTTGGTCATCTTTCCCCTTTAGTTAGGTCCTCCGGAAGCCTTCGCCATCTCCAGCTCGGGCCACCGTGTCTCTGTCACATCCTGACCTCATGCTTCAGATGATTTTAGACGTTTTGCCTGGTGACGTTTCTGTCTCCAAGTAGCTTGAAAAGTTTTAAAGGTAAAAAACTATGAAGAGCTGGATTAATTTGTATCCCTGCCTCCACCTTACTCTGGAACAAAGCCAGACTGAACACAGATATCAAATAAAAGTTTTCGAGGATTGAACTCAGCGATGTACAGGAAATAATACCCAAAGCAGAAAACCCCAGGAAGTCATCTGTGGGGCTTGGGGGCTGAAATGACAGGACAAAATGGTGATGCTTTTGTCCCCGGTGTTTCATATCTACCCAAAGATCCTCTGAAGACAGGGAGACCTGGGAGGTTTCTGGTCTGTGGGCTTCTTGGAAATTAAGGAGTGGGTACAAGGGCCTAACGACCATATCGCAGCCACGGCGAGGAAGAAACAGAGGACTGTTTACCGAGTGACTTTGCTGTTGGAAGCGTCCCAGCCTCAGCCTGGGAACATCGGGCAGAGCTGCCGCCCTGCTGCCACAGCCTCTGCCAACTTGGAGAAGAAGCCATGGCGTTGACCTGTCTCTTGGCTCTGACGCAAGGCAGCGAGCTCACCAGCAGGCATGGAGAGGAACGAGTTGTGAAACGAAAGACAAGAAAGAGAGGCAAGCAGGGCCAGGGCGCTCCCGTCTCCTCTCCTGTGACCCCACCCTACCCTCGCCCCTCCCCCCCCGCCCCCTCCCCCGTCCACCCACCCCAGTCTCGCCCTGAGCCTCTCTCCAGCTTCCTCACCATCGCCACTGCGAGTTGGTGTAAACCAGAACTTTCACCTTATTCCCAGTGGGGCTCGGGGACCCCGCAGTGTAGCTGTTCTAGCAGAGGGGAGGGGCATTCTGTTCTTTCTTACTGCTTTGTCCCCTGGTGTGGTCCTAGGCTTGATGAGGATTAGAACTACATCTCTAGAAGGGGCCTGTCGGCTGACACAGTCAAATGCAGTGTTAAACACATTTGAAGGCTCTCTGGGTCCAGCAGAGTCGGGGTTCTCTTCTTCATCATCAGCTCACACAGAAATACACCCCCTCCCCCAGGTCCAGATCCTGCCTTTGCTCAAGCTGCCCGGAGGAAGGGTTAGAAAGACGGATTTGGTCGCATACCCTTTGTTGCCGATATGCCCCAGAGTTGTTCGAGTTTGTAGCCGGACTCTGCCGCGTTACAGTTGGGGAAAGTGTAGGGATAATTCCACGCGTCACCAGCCACTTAATCAGCACTCCGTTCCTTTGCGGGAGAAGTGGTGAGATTTATTAGGGAAAGTACCCGTCATCCCATATAAATAGCCGCACAGCGACGGCACGCACAGCAGGCTGGGTGCAGGCTTCTGACTGGGCGTAAAGGAACGTGTTAGTGAACGCTTGTGACAAAAAGCAGTCACTTGGGAGAAATGCAGACATGAGGCTATGTCACAGCTTATATAAAATACTACTCAGGAGAGTGATTTGGCTTTACTTAGTAGTAGGAATCATTTCACATAAAATGAACGTGTGTGTATCTATCTGTCTGTCTATCTCTCTCTCTTAGTTGTTCCTGTGGAAAAAAATACTTTCAAATGACACTACAGGCTGTTACTATCACAAAAATGTGTCTCTTTCCTTCCCTGACTTCGGCTCTCCCGTCTCTGCTTTCCTCAGGCATCCCCCAAGTCAGGCACGTCTACGACCGTTTCCATATGACAGTCCAATGTTCACGCTCACTTGTGGCTCAGCTTTTTCATTGCGAGTCTGAAAATCATTTCTTCGCCTTTCGGTCGGTGCCACAGCCATTGTCTCTACACATTTACCTTGGGGTTCGTGTCTTGCCATAGTGGCTCTCGGGCTTTTTGTTTGTTTGTTTGTTTCAACATTCCAGACACTTTTGAACCAAGACCACCTCCCCCCCATCCTTTGCTCTCTGCCCAAAGGATGGCTGTTGAAGGTGCCAGGAGTTGTCCCCACTTGTTTTATCAGTTTGTTTCGTAGGTATCCGGTATTCTGCCGTATGGCTCTGGCTTCGCTCGTCCACAGTTCCATCTCTGAGCATTCCAGTGGTTTGCTTTTCTTTTTGCAGTAAGCGTTCCAGCTCACGCCTTCTTGGGAGCACAGGGGAGAACTCTCAAGTGAGGCCTTCCCAGGTAGAGTTGCCTGGTCCCAGCTCGTGTGCTGGCTGTCCCCGATACGGCAACATTGGGCTAATACACCGTCAAACTGGCCGTGTATTAAAAGCTCTTCTGGGTGGGCTGGAGAGATGGCTCAGCCATTAAGAGCGGTGGTTGCTTTTTCAGAGGACCAGGGTTTGATTCCTAGCAGCCACTCTGCGGCTCACAACCGTCTGTAAATCCAGTTCCAGAGGATCCGATCACAACCTCTCCTGACCTCCACAGGCACCAGGCATGCCCGTGAAGCCCACACACCACACAGGCGAAATACTCACACAAATAAAATAAGTACATCTTTTAAAATGTTTCCCTTTTTCCCTCTTCTCTGCTTCCCTTCCCCCTTCTCTTCTCTCTCCTCATTTCCCCCTCTTTCTCTCTCTCTGTCTTGCCCCTCTCCCATCCTTTGAGACATCTTTCTTTCTTTCTTTCTTTCTTTCTTTCTTTCTTTCTTTCTTTCTCTCTCTCTCTCTCTTTCTCTCTTTCTTTCTTTCTTTCTTTCTTTCTTTCTTTCTTTCTTTCTTTCTCTTCACAGGGTTTCTCTGTGTAGCCCTGGCTGTCCTAGAACTCACTCTGTAGACCAGGCTGACCTCGAACTCACAGAGATCCACCTGCCCCTGCCTCCCCAGTGCTGGGATTAAAAGCGTGTGCCAACACCACACCCAGATTTGCAGACATCTTAATGCTGCTGACCTGTGAAACAGTTTTTAAGTTTTAAGGTTTTAAGTTGTTGAAATTTTAAATTACTGAGTTTGAGCATTTTTCTTAAGTATTTTGGTTGCTTAGTTTCCCTCTGACAAATATTGACCCTTTGCCAAGTTTTCTTTGGTGTTATTTGTTTATTTTTGTTTATTTGTAGAGAACTTTCTTTCTTTCTTTCTTTCTTTTTTCTGGCTACTAATACCCAGTAACATTTTAATTGTTATACAAACTTTCAAAGTTAACCTCTCCTAGTCTGTAGCCTGCATTTCACTTTTTATAAAAATTTATTTTTATTTTTAATTGTAGGGAGGGATGGTGGTAGTGAGTGCATGCACTTTGCTGCTGAATTATTCCTCCAGGTCAGATTTTTTTTTTTTTTTTTTTTAATGTTTAGGTTTCACACTTTCTTTTTTTCTATTATACGCTGTTACGGCTCTATATATCGTGATACTACTGTGTTCATTGTCTGAGCTGTACTAAAATTTGCTAATTTACGTTAATTTTCTCTATTAGCAGCTAGCAGTTCGGAAGAATGGCAATAATATAACAGTTATTCTAATTTCTAAGCGTATTGAAGTGTCAGAAAATGTGTCTGAGGTGATTTTCGGTCATCGGTATTTGCTTGAAAGTTGCTTCTGTGTAAGCTGACTGTGAGCTAGAAAGAATTCGTTCCCTGTGACTTGGGCATGAAAGGTTGTTACAGCTACAACACAATTATGATTTGTTGTTTTCTCTCTGTTATTTTGACATCCTACAGATGCACAGCTCCAGCATGAAAGCATATTGAGGTTGCAAATGACACTTTTTTCATTGCAAATTCTTCATTTCATCTTTTGGCCACTATGCAGTGACATCCTTTACCCACTATCATTTTCCTACACATTTGAAGACTTGATGAAAATATTGTTATATATTTAATTAAAATTATTTTTCTAATGTGTTTTGTCCATTTGTTTATATAATGATCTCTCTGAATTATCATGTCTTAGGTGTATCTCTTAGAAGTAGTATATAGCTGAATTTTTGTGGGTTATTTGTTTGTTTGTTTTTATTTTTGTTTTGAGACAGGGTTTCTCTGAGTAGCCTTGGCCATCCTGGAACTGTGGAGACCAGGCTGACCTTGAACTCGTAGAGATCTGCCTGCCTTTGCCTTCCAAGTGATGGGATTAAAGGTATATGCCACTACACCTTTATCTTTAAAATTTTTTAAAACTCTGTGAATATCAGCAATGACATGTGCCTGTAACTTTAGCTACAATGAAAGCTGAGTAGGGAAGATCTCTTGAGCTCAAAAGTATAAGGATTGCCTGGACAATATAACAAAAAACTGAAAAATTATTCTGTCTGAAAAATTATTCTGAAATTTCTGTCTTTAGCTGGCAAATTCAGTATTGGAATTTTTATATGTGTTTTGATTATTGAAAAATTATTTATCTTGTGTTTTACATTTATATTCTTCAACTCACTTTCTTTGCTACTTTCTTTTGGGTTGATCCTTCCTTTTTTTTTCTGACCTTTCTTCTCTAATGGAATTATACGTCAGGATGAGATGGAAAGACCTTACAGAAACGAAAGCCTTGGGCTTCCATGCTATTTCCTCAAGCTGGAAAAAGTCTGGTTTTCAAGTTCCCTTGCTTTCATGACATGCACAGCACTTCAAGGTCCCCTTCACAGACGTCTCTGGGTCCTTGGAATCCATATCTCAGAGAGCTCCAAGTTTCCTGTGAAGCTTCTGGACTTATACAGAGAAGGCAGCCAGCCCTCATTACCATGAGCTCAGAGTCAGCCTTCATCTGCCCAAAGCCAGAGACAAAGACATAGAAACAGTGACCATTCAGCCTGACCATCAAATGACTCAAAGGTCAACCAGAATGAGCCCATTGTTGTTTTGGGGTTATCTCTTTCTTTTTATTTCTGTGTTATTATCAGTTCTTTCAAAATCTCACACAGTCTATTTTGATCGTGTTATTCTTTTTTTAATTTTTTTTAAAGATTTCTTTATTATTTATGCAGTATTCTGCCTGCATAAATAATGTAGGCCTGCACACCAAAAGGGGGCGCCAGATCTCATTATAGATGGTTATGAGCCACCATGTGGTTGCTAGGAATTGAACTCAGGGCCTCTGGAAGAAGAGCAATGCTCTTAACCTCTGAGCCACCTCTCCAGCTCCTGTTACTCTTTTTTTTTTTTTTTTTTTTAAATTCTTATCTTATTACAAACTCTGTTCTGTGTTTGTGTGCATGTGAGTACAGTGCCCATGGAGATCAGAAGAGGGCAACAGATCCTCTGGAGATGGGTGCTGGGAACCAAACTCCGGGCCTCTGGAAGAGCGACAAGTGCTCTCGATGCTTTTTCAGCCTTCTCTCTCTTTATTCTAAAGCCTTTTATTTCCCGCTCTTTGTATTCAACTGTTCATTTTAAAGCTATTTTTATTGCATTTTAGCAGCACGTCTATGTGAGCTTCCTAATCTGCAGCTCTCAAACAAGCTACGGGAATAACTGACTGGCCTCAAAAGCATCTGTCTCTGCCCTCCCACCTCAGCCCGCTCATTTCTGTCCCGCTTCCTAGGTTTCCTTCTGGTTGACAGGTAGATTGTCTACACTGATGCCTTATTTTGAAGCCCTGTTGTTCTGATCTCTAGAAACCTCCTCCCTCAGGCAGAGGCAGACTAGACCGTTCCTTTTACACTTTTAGACCCCACCATCCGTCACACTCAGAGTCCCGGCAGGAAATCTGGATACTATTCCCAGCCTCTCTCCCCCCCCCCCCCCCCCCCGGTCTCCAGTTTTCTGAAACGATGTGGTGAGTCTCGGCCTTCCCGGCTGGGCACACCCCTGGCTGTGATGGAAACATACGCAGCTGGAAGCCGCTGCCACGCTCAAACCTTCCAGGAGCCGGCTTTCCAATCCATCCTAGGCCCTTGCTTCCTGCCACTTCTTTTTGGCTGGCCAGCTTGCTCTAGCCACAGACATTCCCCGAGCAGCTGTCTGAATTAACTTCTGAGCTTGGCCAGCACTGGTGCAGCTGTGGGCTCTGGCACGGCTGCTCATGAGTAAATTCCTTAGTAAGCCCACAGAGCTGCCTTGATTTCTCTTTTGGGTGCGATTATCTCAGAGCAAGGCCAGCTCCATAGGTTTGAAACTATGCAGACACACTAGGCCCCTCGCTCAGAGGCCCCTTTTCTGGGATTAATGTCTGATCCGGCCGTATTGAGATCTTAAACAGCTCACCGATAAACTCTTGGTTTAACCCAGGCCTCAGAACCCACATAGCCCCCCATACGGAGGGACAGAGAACAACACTGGCTCCTGAGAAAGTGGGTGAGGCTTATGAAGCAGGCCTCTTGGGAGTCCAGAGCGAGAACATCATGAGTAACTGCTTCAGAATATAATTTTAGATGTAGTATCGTGTCCTGCAGAATTTATCCTTCCAGGAAGTTTCCCACACATCTGTACAGAGGCTTTTTAGGGAGAGAGAGAGAGAGAGAGAGAGAGTAGCTGTCCTCTAGAGGAGCGATGGTGCTAACGGTCCACCTCTTTCCTGCCTACAGGAAGGACCACTGAAAGTATGAACTGTGGCTTGTATGACTCAGAAGCCTGAATTTTTAGATTTTAATGAAGTTCATTTATCTTATTATTCGCTTTCGAAGGTTTTATTTTTAATTTTTAATCGTGTTTGTGTCTGGGGTGGGGCGGTATGTGCATGAGAGTACAATAGCTCACGGGTGTCAAAAGAGGATGTCTGGTTCTCTCGGAGCTAAGCTGCAGGCAGTTGTGAGCTGCCTGACGTGGGTGCTGGGAACTGCCCTCCGCAGGGCAGCAAGCAGTCTTAACCGATGGGCTCTTGCCTCCAGCCCCAGCTTTGGAGCTAGCCACCACCTTTACAGCCGGTGTGAACCCTCAAGTCCTGATCTGCCCCGTGATTACAGTTTGCACTGATTTCACAGCCACACTTAGACATTGACTAGAAGGATTTCCTAAGTTCGAGCTTATTAATAACTAAGCCAGGGAGGGGGTACAATTCTTGGTGTCTCTTCTTAAGTATAGAAAAGACCCTTTCTGCCATGAAAGCTAGGTCTGTAACTCACTGCTATAGCCTGCAAGGAGAGGAGGAATAAACCAACTGCCAAAAGACTGCTCCACCCAGTTCCCAGTGGAAGGAAAAAGGACTTCAAAGAAGACACAGGAAGGCCAGAGGCCGGAGTCTTGGCAGTGAGTGGAGGTGAGGAGGTGGCAGTGGGAGGCAAGTTGACAGATGACCGTGAGCCACCCTCCCTGCGGAGCTGACGTGGCTGGGTGTTTCACAGGTGATCCAGTGACTCCTCAGTGTGTGACAGACACAGTGGTTTCCAGGGCACAGAGGTCCATCAGAGAGCTCTGGACATAACCAAGAGTTGGCTGAATGGGAACATTCAGATTACCAGAACCATGAGTTTCAGAGGTAACTACCTCAAAAGTCCAGACTGGGAAAACAACACTGTATTGGTCAACAATTCAGAGAGGAGAAAATCTTGCCACGGCCATCACTGACCAGTGAGGATCCAGGCAATAGCACCTCCACTACCTCGTGCCTTCTCAATTTGTGCCAAGGCCAGTACACATGGACACTAGCTTGGAGGAGAATGAGGTGATGGAGATAAAAGTGAACTAAGAGAATTCACTTAAAGAGGTCATGTGAATCACTCAATTGAACTAAGCTTAACTGAAGTGGATGAATTTCAGGGTTCTTTTCCCAGCTCCCCTGGACACAGGAATGACTTTGTGACCCCACTAAAAACACATCAGGCTTCCTGCTCAGCCAGGTATGGACAGTGGTTCTACTCAAAGGCCTTGGCTGCACTGGGGTGATCTGGTTGAGAAGGATACCTGCTCAGCTGAGTCTAGGGAGCAGCTACATTGCCTCCGTGACTGACCCCATTGGTGCCTTCTTTGTGAATACTCGCAACCAAGCCAGAGGGGACATTTCAGGCACATCTGGAAGGGACTTTTCTTTTGTCGTTAATCTGGAAGAGGAAGAGGGTTTTTTCGAGATCAATAGGCGAGGAGTGAGTTGGCAGGCTGAAGTCTCTTTCTGTTCCATCGTCATTCCCTCATGCTTAATGAATCATATCCCAAATCAAATAGGCAAGACACACTTGGACCGAATCCCAATACAGATACGTATCTGGGTCTAGCATCCATCCTGTTTGCCTCTTGCTTGCACAGTCCTTTGTGGGCGACACCACCACCTGCAGGCCAGCCCTAAAAAGTACACGTCCAAGAAAATGGCGCTGTTCCTGCCCAGCCTCCGAGTGCTGGGGTCAGGGCCCACCTGGCTCATTACCGTATGGCCCAACTCCTAGTAGACAATTTTTCACACATTTCTTCTCTTTGGCTCGCTCAGTAGAAAAAGGTTTTTTCCTTGTTCTTAGGTCAAATGCAGCCTTCTAACCAGCCTCATGCGGTTCCTGCAGTCTTCCCTAATTTACTTGACAACACAGTCCGTGTGACCATCTCCAGCCATTGAGATGGGAACATTTTGCCCCAGGGGGACAGGCCTGATGACTTCACCCTTGGGTTTCCTTCTCTAGGAAACTGGCTTTTAGGAAAGCTTAATTGTGCACCCTCTTGAGAACAAGATTATTTGTCCACCCGGCTGGGGTGGTTAATTAGATGCAGAAACTCAAAAACCACCTTCCTCGAGCATTTTGGATTTAGCATTTCCTCCGCAGTCAGATTCGGCAGAACCATGAGTGGAGACTGCGGCCCCAGCACTGCTGGGAATATTGAGGCTGTTCTGTCCTGGTCTTCATGAAAGGCCACTGGGCCAGGCAGGGGCTTCCATAACTGCACTTGTATGCTCTATAGCTGTAAGTACATGCGTGAGCTGAGCTACAGATAAATAAGGCCAGTCTCTGCAGTAGAGAACCTGGGAGGAGCAAGTCTGGGGGAGGAGATGAAGCTCTATTTTGATAAAGTCTAATTTGAAATGCTTCCAAATTACCTGATGAAACCGTCGACAAGTAGAAAGATTTGCTAAGTCTATAGCTCGAGGGGAAATGTCAGGACTGGGGGACCTAGATCTGGGAATTATTGACAGAGATAGAAGTTAAAGCCATGGGATGAGCCCTTCCACAAAGCAAACATGTGTATCTGAACAATAGGAGTTTAAATGACTAATAATAATAATAATAATAATAATGGGAATAAGAGGAAGGAGGCAGCAGAGTTCAAAGAACCAATGAGGTGCTGTAAAACTGAACCAGGGTGCAACCTAGGACCACCTAAAGGTCAATAAGAGACTTGCTTGGATGCTGAGACAGCTGAGTAGCCGTAATGGGTAGACGGAGAAGAGCATAGATGGAGAACATATTTAAGAAGAAGTAAAATGGGTGGATGAATAGACAGATGAATACGTAAGTGAGAGTTAAAGGGTGGATAAAAGATACACGATGCTGGATAAGTGATAGGTAGCTGCTGGAATGAACAACTAGAAAGGGAAATGTAGAGATGCTGGAGAGAGTGAAAGTCTTTCCGTAATGAGAGGGGATCCAGGGCACACGGCCTAGGAAGACCGGAATCCAGGGTGGATTTGTCATCACAGGAAAGAAAGGGAAACATCAGTAAATGTGATAATGGGAAACAATACAGTTGCCTTCTGGTTGCTTCCGCTTTGGTAATAAAAGGAGTGACAGGGTTTGTTTTTGCCAGTTTCTACAAGCCTTGGATGGAGACCTTTTCTTAGACGCAATGGCCTTCACTTTATCTGGAAACTGAGCTGGAAGAGCCCAGCTGTCAAGGCTTCTGGATAGCAGCAGTATTGCAGCCAGTTCAGGTAGTTCTGTTAGGAAGGCCAACTGGATGAGGACCCGGGCTGAGAGCAAACTCCAAGGAACAGCCAGCGGAAGACGAGCCAGGTTAGAATTTCCATCCACAGGCTAGGGCTGCTGGTGCCCATTTGTAAAAATGTCACAAAACCATCCAGATACTGTTTAGTTTCCGCCTCAGTCATGTCTTACTTGCTTCTCAGTTGGGCTTCCGGTTTGCCCTCACATTTGATCTCTCTCCCTCCCTCCCTTTCTCTTTCCACCTCCAGCTCTCTTTCTTATGCACTTTCCCATCTTTCCTTCCCATCCCCTTCCTCTCTCTTTCTCCTCACAGATGTGACTATGCGTTGGCACGAACAGGCAAGTAACCCAGCTCCCCCTAGGATGCTTCTTGACTCTCCGCCTCTTGAGCAACAGGCTCAGATTGTTTCAGGCTCCCGCTGCCACGTCCCTTTCTAGGGAGGAAGGTCCTCACGCAAATGTGAGAACAGATAAGTAAAAAGAGGAATAATGTATCCATAAAATGACACTGATGAGTTAAAACCGCAGTGATGGCTTTCGAGCAGACCTCTGACATGGAACCCTCATCATCTCTTTCAAGTCCAATGGGAAAACTACTGTCTCAGGAACGGCGCATCTTTTGGGAAAATGAGTGAAAGTGTAGATATATTTGGGTTTAGAAAAGATAAGAATAAAGAAGATCGCTTCCACCATGGAAGCCTGTTCCCTCTCTCCCCCAAACAAGTCCTCAGTTACAATACATAATAATTATATTTATTGTTGCTTAAACAACAAATGAGAATGTTCTTTTTCTAGTAAGAACTTTATAGTAAAAAGTAAATGCATACATTAATAAAAAGTGAAAACATATAATTGTACATCAATATTTTAGTTTAGTAAATAGGCTTTCTATGGATGAACATTATTGTATATGAATAGAAATATCTAAGTAAAGATATCTCTAACTAATGTGAATCCAAGCAAATGCTTTCTTTCCAGATTAACCTTTGACTAAATGAGTGAGGCCATGTTAAAATATTTATTAAGATGCTAGAGAAGCAGGTGGCGCATGCCTTTAATCCTAACACTCAGGAGGCAGTGGCAGGCAGATCTCTGAGTTCAAGGCCAGCCTGGTCTACAGCCTGAGTTCCAGGACAGCCAAGGCTACACAGAGAAAGCCTGTCTCAAAAAAAAAAAAAAAAAAAAAAAAAAAAAAAACAAAGCAAAACAAACAAAAAGATGTTAGAGAAATGTCTCAGCAGTTAAATGTTTTTATTTGCGTTTCTTAATAGCTAAGAACGCTGCCCATTTTTCCAGGTATCTTCTGGCCATCTGCCCAGCATTTGAGACGTGTCTGTGCACTTCATTTATCCATGTACTGATTAGACTTTTTATGATGTTTAAGCTTTGAGGTTCTTTTTGGATTTCATATACTCACCTTGTGTCAGAGGTGAATATTGAAAAGATTTTTTTTCTCTCAACTGGATAGCTACCCGGTTGTTTTCTTTGCTGCGCAGAAGCTTTTCTGTTTCCTGAGGTCCCATTTGTCAACTCTTAGTGTGGTTTTTTATGCTATTAGAATCTTTTTCAGAAAGCCCTTGCCAATCCTGTAGCAGGAAGTGTTTTCCCCTGGCATTTACATTGGTTATTTTGGCTTCTCTGACCACATTACCCAACAGAAATGACCTAAGGGAGCAAGGGCTAAAGAGGGGTCCATCACTGTGGGGAGGGTGTGGGGAGGGCGTGGGGAAGGGCGTGGGGAAGGCGTGGCAGCGTTCATGGGCACGTGGGGCAGTGCTCCTCCATCATGGCAAACCAGGAGATAAAGATTTTGGGGCTGGAACCAGAAGCAGGAATAGCTTCCAAAGATTGCCCTCCTTTTGTCAGTCAGGCCCCACCTCAAGTTTCCCATGGCTTTTTAATTAGTACCACAAACTGAGGACTGAATAGTCAAACATGGGCCTGCCGGGAACATTCTAGATTCCAGCCATAACTGGATCCTCTGAATCCCTTTCTCAATGGGCCTTTTTACTCTGGCTCATTTGCCTTTGGCTTGTCTTTGGCTTGCCCAGTCCAAATTTAGTAAGCATGAACCATCAATTTGTTGAGACTTTTGACACCCAAATACTCTTGATGTCTAACTGACTTTCCTATCCCTTTCCTTTGCTGTGTGGTCCGGGCTCAGCAGCAAAGCTAACAGACCAACTGAGAAAGAATCTTCTCATCTGAGTGGTCCCTCTTGGTCATTCTGCTCGATGGCCATAAATCCCTACTTGTCTTTGTCTGAGACAAGAGCTTGATCCCTCTCACCTTCTGGGTTACAGTCCACCCTAACTGAGACCATCTTGAACAAATAAAATCTTCCTTGTGGTGTTCACAAGTGTTAGAATCATGTTTACCATAAACGATTCATGAGAAGAATGGTATCTTGATCGGTGAGTGAGGTGTAAGCTGTTAAATCCTGCCCGACAGATGCCGTTCTGTCCGTCTCCTACTGGCTTTTGGAATCCTTAAAAATCTTAACTTGTCCCAGGAGCATGATACCTTTTCTCTTTACTTTTGGCTGTTGAACACATTTCATGGCAATCACTAATTCATCACACGGAACGGAATAAGAACCATTTAATATGATTATCTTCTCCATTAAAGCTGTCATCATAATTAGAGCTGCAGTGAACTGTTTGCCAGGAATGATAACTTCTGCCAAGAAAAACTTGGGTGTCATTTTAGAAAAATTCTTAGGTGGGGGAGGAGAAGATCAGAACCATCTGTGTGAGGAGCCAAAGCTAAATAATGATCGGCAGAGCCCCTTTCCCTCCTGTCTGCCAAACTCTGGCTAGTCAGCCAACCGGACCTCGCCAAAGACGCTGGACTGAACCAGCTTTCAAGGTAGTCCAAGGGACGCACCCTCTCCAAGGAAGAGAGCCTTCAAAAGAACCAGTGGCAAATCAAAATCAGGTCTTCGTGTGCAGGCTCTCTTTAAAAGTTCCAAATATATTTGTTTGCAACCCTGCTGTTTCCAGGGCAACCACCTGAGCCAGGACAGAAGCAGAAGCTAGACTGGGACCACCCACTGCAATCTCATTTCATCCCGATGGCATGAGCCTCTACACTGTGTTTGTCAGGCCTCCGGCTGTGAATCACTGGAATAACATTTTGCCCTGGTGGAAGAGTGCCACGAGCTGCTGCTCCCTCAACCCCCATACCGCGATGCTTTTAAACGGAACCAAACCTCCCAGGGGAATCTTCTTGGCACAAAAATGACTCTGTCGCACATTTTTAGATTACACTGTAAATTATAGATTAAAAAAAATACATTATGCTAATTTCTTCCAGCATGTCTTTTAGTTATTTTTAGGGAACGTGTCTTTGGAATTGAGCTTCTCTGTTAAATGAGATGAAGATAAGAATAAAACCAAGGCAGAGGGATGTGCAAGACTCCGGCTGTGGCTGCCTAACAGCCGGCCGCTTGGGAATGAGCAGTTTGTGTCCACTGCGGGTTTTAGCTGATGTCAGCGGAAGCCGATCTGATGAAGGCGTCCTTAGGCTTGGGCGTGCCTCCCAGTTCTGCAACTGTTTTGGACGTGACTTTGGAACGATTTGACTCATTTTCTTAAGAGTCCCCTCATCTATGAGATGAGTGTGTTCAGCCAGATTTCTAAGGGGCCTCCACTTCCTACACTCTGTGCTGAACTGAGCTAAATGCCCTCACCCCGCTTGAACAGATGGTGTCAACTAGCTTTATAAAGAATAAACAGTCTGTGAGTATTAGAGAAAATTCAGCAGCATGAAACCCTTCGGCCTGTGCTCTTCATGATGACCTGCTAGGGTTGGTTGGGTATATATATGTGCTTGGCGCTTCAGCATGCTTGCTTTAGACAGGATCCGGAAGCAGGCCACAAGAAGCAGCCGAGTCGTTTAAGCGATAATGCCTGAGGATAGGGGATGGGGAATCCATGTGGCAAGTACTGGATGAGGAGGGGTCTGGGCTGGGCCCAAGGGACACTGCCAGAGGCTCATCACACAACACACCCATTCCAGAAGACATCTCAGCCACAACCAGGCAAGGTGCTGCGTTTGGACTCCAAGATGGCGTTACCTAAGGGCCACATTGCAGAGAGTGGGAACCTTCATTGTTGGCCCCTCTGTGCTGTCCCAGATCTGTAACTGTCACAGTTAAGGCCCCCGAAGTTCTGAGTGTATCTCACTGGTAGAGCCTGGGTCACATTTGAAATTATAGAACAGTGCTTCCAACGACGTATCACAAAAGCAAGAACCTGGAAGATTTAAACAGAAGAATTCAAGTCTCTGCTGTAGGCTTTATGAGCTACACAGCCTTCTGATATGGTTATTGATAATGACTATCATTACTACTAAGAGCAGATGTACTCAATATTGCTAAACTGTTTTTCACTTGTCCCAGTGGCATTTTGGTTTTGATGATGTGTCCTTCAGGAGCTCATATGTAAAAGTGCGGGCCCGGGTGTGGTGTTGGGAGGTAGGGAAACCTTTAAGGCATGGGCCTTTTAAAAGGTCCTTGGGTCACTGAGGGAATGCCCTGGGAGATGACTGTGGGGTTTGCCTTTTTTAAGATAGAGGCTCACTACAAAGCCTTGGCTGGCTTGGAACTGGCTATACAGACCAAGCTGACCTTGAACTCATGGAGATCTATTTGGCTCAGCCTCCTAAGTGCCGGGATCAAAGGTGTGTGCCACCGTGCCCTGCTTGCTTCATCTTTTTAATCTGTAACTCTGGGCTTGTGCTCTGAATAGTTAATTTGGCTGTCCTGTGTTGACAATGTACCAATCTCACCTGCGGGAAGCCCAAACCAACAGGTTCCCTGACTTGGATTTGAACCTCCTAAAATGTCAGTAAACCAGCATTTTCCACTTCACACTTGCCTCAAGCATTTCCTTAGTGTACCAGGAAGCTGCCTGATCCAGAGGGGTCGAATATTGCCCATTTCAGAACCGCATGGAACCACACATCGAATGTTTGCATCAAATGTTTGCATCAAATGTTTGCTGCTTGTTCTGTTAGTGACACAAGTTGTGCTTTAAAGCAGCAGAAACCTGGCTGGTTAATTAAGCCAAAGAGACATTTATTCAAGCATGTTTGACAGGTCATAGAATGGTCAGGAGGCTGGACTTGCAGCCATCAGAGCTCCCACGAAGCTTCCGCTCCTGTCTCTAATCTCCCATGCCCGGCTCAAAGTTACGCTGTGTGTTACCAGCAGGAAGAGACCTTTACTGACACGGGCTCCACTCTCAGCCATCCCTAGAGACTCGGCAGTGCCACCCCAGAAAGCTGACCGGTGGCAACTTTGCTTTCACTGGCAAGAGCAGACGCCACGTGGCATTTTTGTGTCACCCTGCTGCCTTCAAGGAGGTTTCCCAAGGGTGTCTAGAGGGGCCTAGTGATTAGGAAAGCAAGATCTCTGCTGTCTCACTGGAGGATGAAAACACCTCCCTAACCAAACAGGAGTAAGCCCACAAGGTGCGTTCCCCCAGATAAGTCTCCATCTACCAACTCCGAATGGTGAACAAAAAGGGCATCTATGGGCTCTCCTTCTTTTTCTCCCTCGGGCACCCCCACCTCCCCACAAAGATGCTACTCTTCCTAAGAACTGCAAACTTACACCTGTCCTCTACACAAGGCCTGCACCAAGAGTGCGTCTCTTTCCCAGTCACTCCATCACAGATATGAATCTGAAAAGCTATTGTTATCCCTGGGACCACGTACGTTTTCCTAAGTCGTTCAATGACCTGGGGAGATAAATTTGTACACCAGTCCCGAGTTACAACCACCCAAGCTGGGAGTATGGCTTTGGTTCTTCTAGAAGCTTGACTCAAGTATAGGGGAAGAAACATTTCATGATGGGAACTTGGAGTGCTGGGCAAGCAAAGCCAATTATTTGTTTAGTGTATTCTTCCTGACCATTCAGCATCTACATTCACTTCCCTCCTCCCAATCCTCCTCGTGCAGCGTGATAACCATGTTCTTGTGACAGCCATGTTAGTAAGACCCCTCGGCCTTCACACTAAAGCTTCCTCCTTCTCTGGATTCCTGGTTAATATCTGCAGCCAGCTCTAGGGTATGTTGGTAACATGCATCATTCTTAGGTAAATTCAAAATAGCTCCTGTTATTTTGACAACTGGTGGCTGTCTTTTTTTGTTAGTTTGTTTTTGTTTTTCAAGACAGGGTTTCTCTGTGTAGTCCTTGCTGCCCTGGTACTCGCTCTGTAGATCAGGCTAGCCTTGAGCTCAGAGATCTGCCCGTCTCTGCTTCACGAGTGCTGGAACTAAAGACGCGCACCAGCACTGCCTGGCTATCTTAATCAGAGTTCCGTTGCTATGAAGAGACACCATGACCACAGACACGGTGCTAGAGAAGTGGCTGAGAGTTCTGTATCTGGATCCACAAGCAACAGGAAGAAGGAGACACTGGGTTTGAAATGGGCTTTTTTGAAACCTCAAAGCCCACCCTCACTGACACACTTCCTCCAAGAAGGCCACACCTCCTAATCCTTTCAAATAGTGGGGTGACCAAGTATTCAAATTTAGGAGCTTGTGGGGGCCATTCTTCTTCAAACCACCACAATGGCCAAATGATACATTTGACTTAATGTTCAGTGGTGGAAGACTATCGGAATGCCCCAATCCAAAGGAAAAGAAACCGTGTGGGGGAAGAAACGGTGTGCAGAGCTTTCTTACTTGTAATGTTTATCACATCCCGCTTTCTGAAGTTTATCTTTCTTTATGCATATGTGTGTTTGTGCACGTGCACGTGTTTGGCAAGTCACTGTATTTAGAGGAGATTGTACCCTCTTACTTGTAACAACTTATCTTGAGCTATAAGCACCAGCCAAATTTCACCAGCTGACATTTCTCTATTGTCTCTCCCTTGTGTCTAAGTGGACACAATGCTCATGTGTGTCCTAAAGAGGACAGGAGAAGAGTGTTGAATCCCCTAAAACTGCAGTTGTAGGCAGCTGTGAACTTCCCAGCATAGGTGCTGAGAACTGAACCCAGGTCCTCTGCAAGACCTGAGCCCCACAGCCTGCTTTAAAAGGGAAAACAAATAAATAAAAAGTACCCCTGGCTTCAGAGATGGGCTGAATCTCCTGGTCCCTCAAAGTGATGAATTCAGAGTTTCATCTCTGTGAGTATAGCCACTTTCCAGTGTCCACTGTGGTTACACCTGAGGACAGTGGGACAATCACTTCGGAGAGTAAACTCATTTGGAATTCAGCTTTCTGTTTTACTTTCTTCAGGGACCCAGAGACCGCTTTGGGTTCACCAGTGCTCTAGGAACACAGTTTCCTTGGGATCCTCGTGAGGCCATTCATCTGGACCCAAGGAACAAGACTGTCCCCTCATAGCCATAGACCTTAAGTGTTCTGTCCTCCTCTGCAACAGTACCTGTATTTTTTTTAAAACTTAACTGGGGCACAATGGCAAGCAATAGCTTGAGTTTAAAAGGTAAAACCAGTCTTGGCTGACCCTCCACATTCACTTCAGCGATGAGGATTTAAAATGGGAGTGAAGTGAAGGAAGCCTTTCTTCGGCAAGGCAGATGGCCATCGCAAGGATTACCCAGAATCCCTTCTTATCTAAACTGTCTGGACCCCAAGACTTTGCTTCCACTCCTGTTACGTAGGGGGAGATAATTTGGCCTGCAATTATGAATACTCCTCTCTAACTGTAGGCTACAATTAGAGAGCTTCCTTTGGCAACTTGGTCTCTGCCTGCTTTCGGGTGAGATTGTTGTCTGTTGTAGCAACTGATCTTGGGCCCTAAACACCAGTCAGATCTCAGCAGCTGACATTTCTCTTCTGTCCCTCCTTTGACTCTCAGCCAGAGTGGTCATGATGCTCTGCTTTTTAAATATGACATGCTTACAGAGAAATCCACACTGGCCCCTGTCTCCCCACAGTCCTTTCTGCTTCATATTGCCACTCCAAACGGAAAGCTACATCAAAGAGCAAATTTCTCTATCACCATCCATTCTGCTTCTCCACAAGCAAAATTATTCACTCTGGTAAAATAAGGAATGTGCTCAATCAAAATGTCAAATAGCACAAAGTATTATAAGAAATGTGGAAAAATCTGGAACTCTGGCTATGAGAAGGACGGGCGCCAAAACCGTTCTAAAACTCTGGTAATGTCAGTCTTTAAGGCAATGCTGTCAGGATAAATGACTTCCTCTTTTCTTGTCCACTTTCTGCTCTTCCGTTTATTGATATGTATCTCAGGATGGTCTCAAACTCACCATCCTTTTGTGCTAGGATTGTCGGCTTGTGCCACGGCATTGAATCTTATTTTCTATGCATGTATTACTCTACTGGGAAATGAGTTCTGAGGAAACGGAGAGTGAATAGCATTCTTGGGCTGTCTATCTGTGCACCTCTTGGTCATTGGGACTTATGAATCTTTGCCAAGACTGGCAAGAAGATTGCTTCAAGGTTCTCTTACCGGAGATACAGTACATGCCAGGCAGGAAAAACACAAAGAAATAGGAAAGGGAATCTCTCATCCACAGTGGCAGGATTTTAACAACTCTAGAACCTTAATAAACTAGAAAGTAAGTAAATAAATAAACTCAACAAATCACATGACTAGCTAATGAAATTTCCCGGAAGAACACCAAAGATGCTGCTTGACATCCTCTAGGCTTTTTTGTTTGTTTGGTTGGTTGGTTGGTTTTGGTTCTTTTGTTTTTTAGAGACAAAGTTTCTCTGTGTAGCCTTGGCTGTCCTGGACTCGATTTTTAGACCAGGCTGGCCTTGAACTCACAGAGATCCATCTGCCTCTTCATCCAAGGGCTGGGATCAAAGGCGCACGCCACCACACCCAGCCTTGGCATCTTCTTGTTGCCTTTCATAAGGTTAGAGGAACGATATGAGGTGAATATAAGAGTAGATTTTTTTAAAAAGAAAATTATTATTTTTCAAGTTTTCTAAGAGAGCCACGTTGACAGCAAAGATCAAATCCATAGAAGGTCTATTAGGTTCATTATCATGGTCTTAGAAAATAAAACATGGTTCGTCAGAAAGGTTGGTCTCCTAAGAATCTTCAACATATATCTCATGGGCCATTTAATTGGAAGAGACCTTTTCATGGGTCTGGAGAGAGATGACCCCTGAGAGATGGCTCAGTGGCCAACAGCAAAGGATCTAGGTTCTGTTCTTAGCACACACATGATAGCTCAAACCACCTGCAACTCATTTCAGGAGGCTCCAATGCCATCCTGACACCCTCAGGCACTAGGCACACGTGTGGTGTGCACAAAGACATGCATTCATCCATACAAAAGAAAAGTAAATAATTTTCAAAAGGCCTTCTGAGAATCTTTTTATCATTCCTTCCAGACCCTAACTTGAAAGAGTAATGGTGGGAAGAGCGGATCATGAAGAAAACTGTGGACTGGATTTTGTTTCATGCAATTTGGTTAATAAAAAACACTCCAGAAGATTTTAAGAAATTATGTCAATGTGGTCTGAAATGTTATGTAGAAAAAGGAAAAGAAAGGGCTTTAAGGTTGTAAAACCTTAAAGGGTGGAAATATGCTGAGAAAATCACGCAGCACAGGTGTGGGCCGTTTTATATGGGAAACAAAGGAGGGCCAAGCCAAGGATGGTGGCGCGTGCTTGGGATCCCAGCATTTGGGAGGCTGAGGCTGGAGGACCACAATTTGAAGAACAGTCTGGACCTCTTGTAGTGCGCTCCAGGCTGGCCTAGGATACACAAAGAGAAGCCTGTGCTGACAAACAGAAACAAAACATAAACAAAACCAACCAGAACAGCAACAACAAAGAAAGAGAGAGAATGAGGGAGGGAGGGAAGGGGAAGAGGCACAAAGGCAGGGAGAGAAGGAGAGGAGGCTGAGAACACAGATGGGTGGGAGATGTCATTCTGCCTCCAGGAGGGGCCGACCCCTTAACCAGGGAACCGACAGCAGAGGTCCAGATGAATGTCAGAACGGCTCTACACCAGCGAGTTCTCTGAGCTTTCATTGCTTCCCTTATTGAAGAGAAGATTCTACAGAAATTAATGTAGGCTTGTACCAATTACTACATGTTGGACCTGTCTAGGAGAGATAATCCTTGCCTTCAGTAATAATCTACAGAAGAAAAGGAAATGTTTCCAGACCAAGCAGAAATATTCCCAGTGAGTGGATGTGGGAAGGTTAGGAGGTGATAGCCACGGAGGAGTACCGTCTCCCTTTGCCTTGCCCCAGATTCTACACTTTTAAAGAGACCAGCCACAAAGGACTCGGGGTATGCTAGTGACGTCACTGTAGTGGAGCCTGATGGTTCTCCTTCAGTACCCAGTCTCTTCCTTTCCAATAAAAGGACCTTTGGGTTTCATTAGGGCTGCCAAGGCTGCTAAGAACAGAGGTCACATGTCCCGGGGCTCAGGAGTTAGGAGCACTGGCTGTTCTTCCAGAGAACCGGAGTTCAGTGCCAGCACTCACATCAGGAAGCTCATAACCACCTATGGCTCTGGAGGATCTAATGCCCCCTTCTGCCTTCTGCAGGCATTGACACACACACACACACACACACACACACACACACACACTCACGAGTACACAGAGCGCATGCACAGACACACTTTTTTTTTTTTTTTTAAATCACATCCCCCCACCTTCCTTGCAGCTGGGCACAGCTCTATGTCTAGGTTATTATCAGTGAGATATCAGTTTCTGAAAATATCTCTCCATTAAAGGTTATGCCCTTTGGGTTGTATTTCCTCCTTCCTGTCAGTGGAGATACAGGTGTGAAGATCAGCTATTCAGCAGTCCGTGTTTAGTCAGTTTTTCTGTTGGGTTGATAAAGAACAAAGCTAGAAAAACTTCGGGTACTTGCCAAATACATTGTATGAGAGAATAACGTGAAATTAGGCTTTCTGCTCCGTGTTGCACCACTGGACTCCTACAAATACGACACTGAGGACAGTAGAATGGTGGCTCTCTGGAAGCAGCTACCTTCCCGCCTTAGTCATGGCTGAGTCTATTCTATCACCCCGAACAATCTGCAACACATGCCACTTGCTCACTATTACAAAAGAGAGAATGAGAAAAATACTGTGATGAGGAAGAATAAAGAATAAATAAAGAACAAACCTACCCCAATGACCAAGACGTGTGAAAATCAAATTTTTTTGTGATTAAATAAACATAAAATAAGATTTAACACCTTTGTTGCGTGTATTTTGTATGTGTGTATGTATGTACGTATTAGGGGTTGCACCTTTGCCATGGCATACACATGGAGGTCAGAAGATAACTTGCAGGGTTCTGGCATTGAACTCAGATCATCAGGCTTGGTGGTAACTGCCTTCATTCACTATCTTGCTGACCCTATTTATTTAACTTTTCAAGGAAGAGCGTGGAATGGCTCTGGCTGACCTTGAACTCACTGTGTAGTGGAGGACAAGCTTCAGTTTCTGATCCTTCAGGGGCTGTCTTCCAAACGCCAAGATTACAGGCACACGCCACCGTGCCAGGTTCTCTGTGGTGCTGGACACTGAGCCAGAGCATGTAGGGCAGGTGTTCTAGCAACCAAATTGCTTTGCCAATTCCTATCTTTACTTTTTTATTTTTATGTTTAATTATACTTTATTTACTTTTTATCCCCCCCTCTAGTGCCCTCCCACCTCCCCTCCCAATTCCTCCCTTTCTCCCCTTTCTCCACACATTCCCCAAGTCCACTGGTAGGGGAGGGTTTCCTTTTCTTCCTTCTGATCCTAGTCTGTTAGGTCTCATCAGGAGTGGCTGCATTGTCTTCCTCTGTGGCCTGGCAATTCCTATCTTTAAATGGCACTTACTATTTTTTTTACTAAATTTAAATAAATTATCTTTGTCGAACAACTGTCATAATCACTCTAAATTTATTTCCTCCATTGACAAAACTGAAATTCCACAGCCTTGAACAGTTCCTCATTTGCCCTCCCCTAAAAACCGGTGCTCTGTGTTCCACCTCTGTGAATTTCACTCTCCAATGTAGCGATGCACTCAGACATTTCTCCTTTTCCTTTGGCTTCTGACATATTATAATAACCCCAAGGTATTATGAGTGACCACACTGTGGCCTGTGTCGAACCTTCTTGGAGGGAGTGGATGGTGTTCCATGCACATATCACATTCTCTTTATCCACTCAGCCATCTGTGTATATCCAACTTGCCTGTATTTCTAGCTGCTGCTACAAATGAGGGTATGCAGAGGTTTTAATTTTTTTCCAGATCTATTATGTTCTCTAATTTCTGAACCAAAATCTTGCAAGCAAAAAAAAAAAAAGAGAGAGTGAGAGAGATGTTTTAAACACTTTCAAGGAGATTTGGATAACAGCTATCTTTGTTAGCGTTCTCTTTGCTGTGAAGAGACTCCATGACCGAGGCAGCTTATAAAAGGAAGCGTTTAATTGGAGGATTGCTTACAGTATCAGAGGCTTGGTCCATGATCATCATGGTGGGAAGCATGCTGGCAGGTAAACATGGCAGTAGCTGAGAGTTCACGTCTGATTTGAAGTTGCAGGCAGAGAGAGACAGAGGCAGAGAGATCTATTACATTGGTTTATTCTTTTGAATCCTCAAAGCTCACCCAGGACACACCTCCGCCCACAACGCCACGTCTCCTAATCCTTCCTAAATAGTTCCTCAACCAGCAACCAGACATTCAAATACATGAGCCCCCAGGAGCTGTTCTCATTCAAACCATCACACCAACCTTGAACCAAGCATTGACAGACACTGATCCTAGTAAGTAAGGGTCTAGAAGTTCAGAGGGAAAAAAAACAAAACTCAGATAATAAGGCTGTGAAGTGTGAACTCTTTGTAATGCTGAAAACCAAAAGAACTTGGAGTAGGCAAATGTGGAGAGGACCTCTGAGGTGAAGGCAAGATTAAATGCGGGGATGGAAATGTTGTGATTCTAGTTTCTCAAGTGTCTGGAGAGACAGCTCCCTCCAAGTCTAGACTTTCATTAAATTTTCTTTCAGCCGTCATTGCAAACAACAACAATAATAAAAAACAATTGTCCTACTGTTCTATAGACTTGTGTTTAAGGATGATTCACTGACGTACATCGCCAATCTCACTCTCTCACAGCTTTTGTTTCTCTGGGGTGAAGACAGATAGGCAGGAAGGTAAAAGGAGACCCTGGTGCAGAACTGTGACCTTCTACAGCTGAAATTCTTCTAGAATGTTCTTTTGATGGTGAGGAAGTCGTGTGCATCCTGTGAGGGCCATCCCCAGCTGTTGCAGAAGTGAGAGTCTGTATATGGAGATGTGATGTAACACTCCACGTGATGCAATTGCAGGCCTGTTCACAGCTTCTCCATGCTGCTCTAAACCAGGAGAGGACCGCGGCCAGGTCCTGCTTTTCCTCAAACCATCCCATTCGCTTTTAAATCCATTCGTTGGTTGTAGTCTTCCCCCCTTCGGCTGTATTGTATGAAGAACAAATTTGTCTTTCAACCTTTTACCCTTTAAGGAATGTTAATTCATCTATTTAATGTAGTCTCTAGGTAAAAATAATGTATGGCCTGATACATTTGTTTTTAAGGGTTTTTCCCCCCTTTATGTTTAAAAATTGTTTGATTATCAGGAAAATTTCTTCTCTGTGGCTTTAAAATGAACTTCACTGACCAACTTTTATCATGTGAGTGATTTGGTAAATGTCTCTGCGATTTTTCTGCTCCGTTTCATGTACAACTCAAGTTGTTATTTGGTGTGAAAAAAAATCCATTATGTTGAGAGAAACTTTTCCTCTTGTTTTGTTCTGCAAGTTCATTAACTTAGCACTTACTGCATGCCAGGAACTGTAACTGCTGAGCCAGCAGGAAGAGGCTTTTGTGCATGTAGCTCATATAAGTGACAGAAACATTAATGAAATAATCCCAAACAAATGCTGTGCTACACCTACCATTAGCAAGGTGAGATTTCGACTGTGCTTTACCAGTGAGTGAGCACTGGTGGCTCCTGGGCTGAATGAGGGCTCTTTGAGCTGAGAGTTTAAAGAAAAAAAAAAAAAATAAAACACAAAACAAAATATTTGGTGTGTGGAAGGCCAAGAGGTTTCTTGAAGCTGGAATGGTCTTTTTAACTTTTTAACTTTTGACCACTCAAAAAGAGTATTTCAGTCTGGATCTTTGGAAGATCTCTTTTACTCCCATAACCCCCTTTCTACAAACATGTCCAAGTACTTTGAATGGAGATTTAGGTTAATTCTTATTTTCCAATTGTGTTGTTGCCGTGTGACTTTCAGTAAGAGCGGAGGCCAGAACACACAAAGCACTAACAGACTTCTAAAGGAGGAAACAATTGATGGGAAAAGCCTCGCAGAAATTAATACATTCCATTTCAATAAAAATTTACTGCCTTAAAAATGGCCACCAGCATCTGGATCTCTTCAGGGGAGATGGTCCTTCCTCCTACCCGTTTGGATTTTATGATCTGGACCAACAATAATTAAAATGGCATCATGTGACTTATTAGCCAAACCTTGGGGCTTGGGGCTTTTACCTTTGAGTCCCAGAAGCTTAGCTCCTGTGGAGGAAACCCCAATAGCCAACCACAGAGACTAGCCCGGGCACACTGAGGTACACAGTCAACAGTCCAGCCGATTGCTAGGTGTGTGACGGAGACCAATATGCATCCATCTTCCCTCAGCCTGATTGCTAACTCAGCGCATACACACCCATCGGTCCACTCAACCACAAGAGGCTGGGGGGCCCCGCCCTAACACCAACCTGCAGAATTCGGAGCCTTTATAAACCAGAAGCCCAGAATCTCCAGTCCAGAGGCTGATGCCCACGGCCTCCTTTTGTAGAGCAGAGCGAGGCCCACCTGTTTGCATACTGCCGTTGACTGCTTTTGGCTTATGACAGCTAAGCCGGGCAGGTGCTGCAGGGAGTTTTAAAGGATCTGCTTTGCAAGAAAAGCTTTCCAGCCCTTATTTTAAGCCATGAAGTTTTGGGGTCCTTTGTCGGACAGCAGCAGATCACCCAAACACTGTCTGCACAGCAGCAGAGGCAGCGTCCCCTGTTTGAACTATGATTATTTTCCGCAATCCCATGTGCTTGTGTCTGAGACCTGTGAAGGCATTTACCTTTATCTAGACCAACATCTGTTTCATATTAGTAACAATGTCATTTTTTTAAATAGAATATTTTAATAATGCTGGGACAATATCCACTTTCTCAGTACAAGGCATTTTTTGAATTTAATAACCAGATAAAATCCAATATGGCTCTTTTCCACTCTCAGAAACTATTTCATTTAAAAATTATCCATGCTAAAGTGATTTCAACTTGATGTCAGAAATGAGCCTCAGTCTGCAAAAGTCTTTCAAAGTGTTATTCACCACAGAGCCACCCCTAAGTATGACTGCCGCATATTTGTAACTTCTCCTGATAGTTGGTCCTTATCTTTGCTCCTTAGGGGGGAAACAAGAAAAAAGAAAAAAAAAAAGTAAAATATTAACCTGTCTTCAGCCTTCAAAGAGATGAGCCATATTTTCTGACTTACACAAAGTATTCTTTAAAAACTAATTTTAGGGATTGGCAGATCTACTGTGTAATCCTGGCTTGTTGAAAAATAATGAATAGATTTCCATATGAGTTAATATAATGTGTATTACACTGCCAAGTTCAGTACTTATCTGCACACCATAGGAGTTTATTATCTATTCTCTGCCTAAATAGAAAATTACTTAATAATGATTTAAATGATGCTATTTCTGCCAGAAAGTATAAAGTACGAGTTCAGGAAATGCTAAGATGCATTTGCTCATGTAGCTGTATGGAGGTTTGGGGTGATGGCGTGGCGTATGGGGGATGGTTGGGTGTATGGTCGATTCTCCCGGGTCAGTGTTGAAGCACCATCAAAGAAAGTGCTGGTTACGAAAATACAAAAGTAAGAACCTAGCTGTGGCTGTAGCAAGCAGGCATCTCCCCATCATGCATAACCCAGGCGTGATGGTCTACATCTATAGTCTCAACACTCCGAACGTAGACGTGAGAGGAGCATGGGTTCAAGGTTATCCTTAGATATACGGGAAACTCAGAATCAGCCTGTATCAAAGGGGGCAGGGTTGGAATCTGAACTACCACCAATCGGTATGAGATATAGGACTTGGAAGGCCTGACTGAGGTCAGCGCTTGGCTCTGAAGGATTTTATTTTACGTTGTCCATCTGAATTTTAGGAGGAACTTCCATAGGCTGTGATAAGATGCCTTTCCCTCATGCATCTTATTTGTAATCTGCTCTAACATTTCAGATTTACATTTAACAACCAGTTATACTTTGTTTTTGTTTTTCTATGTGCTTGAACCAGAATGTGGGTCTTTACAACTCTATGAGGCCATGGAGACTTTCTGGTACAGATGCCTCATTTTACAGAAAAGGAAACCATGTCTCTTGGTGCTTCCAAAAAATTTATTTCCAAAAGACCACCTTACAGAATATTATTTTCATGCAACTAACATCATTAGTCTCTAAAGGATTTTGAACACAAAAAATTACGTATACCAATCAGGTTAATGCACTACTCTGAACAACTTTTTGATGGAAAGAGTGAAATGTTTTTGGCGGTTAACAAGCTGCAAGAATTTGGGTAGGAGTCCTAAAAGATAAAAAATATAAAACTAAAGTGTAATGGAAGTTTTTATTTCTTTAAAAACCTCAGTTTTGTTATGTAAACGCTTTTTTTTTTTTTTAATCCCAAGCATGGGATTTTAGTTTGGGCTTTAGTTTGTCCACAGCTGATAACTGCCTCCTTGGGGGCGTGGTGGTTGCCAGCTGGTAACGGCCTGCCTCTTGCAACACAGAGAGGAAGGAGGGATGTAAAGATGACAGCCCAGAGAGAGAATGAGTGGCAGTTAGGAGAGGCCAGAGAAGAAAGGTGTGGTGGCTTGGAAGACACAGAGGGAGGGAAACAGTTGAACGCGGTGGCTTGGAGGAGACTGCTTGCTGCATTTGCTGTTGACAGAGGTTGGTATAGCCCCCAAAGAACCCATAAGGACCCATAAGAACCCCCAAAGAACCCTACACAGCCAGGAGAAGTAAGGGGGTCTGCACCCCTCCCCATCCACTAGCCCTCTCGCTCTCACCTAGGGTTAAAGGGTTGTTGGAAGGGAGGTAGAGGCTTAAACGCCAAGTAAAATAGTTTAAAAAACAAGCACAGCGTTCAAGGACACCTAAAAACTGCAAATACAGGGTGAACTTTTGAGAGCTTGTGTTATCGACTGAGTTGTGTCTCTCCACCAAATACACGGTTGAAATTCTCAACTCCAGCATCTCAGAACGAGACCGTCTTTGGCTACGGGGTGTTCGAAGAGGTGATTAAAACGAGTTGGCATGGCAAACCCTTATCCAGTTCAAGCAGGGCCGTTAGAGACGGAGAAGACGGAGAGCCAAGGAGAAAGTCTTCTGAGAAAGCCCGCTGAACCCGAGCTCGTCTCCCTCAGAACCCAGGGAGATGACTTCTCGCTTGAGCTCTGCAGGCCGCGGGCTCTGTCTCCGCAGCCCTAGCAAGCTGGCACACTCTATGATCACGCGGCACCCAGAGCTGAAGGTACCGCGGACGTCATCTGGCCCGACGGTCGTTTTCACTGTGGCGAACACCGAAGTTTTGCTGACGTCACACGAGATTTCGTAAACACAGTCGAGACACCCTCCGCTTCTCTCTCAGCTGGAAGTTCCATACAGACACACATTTCAGACATTCCAAAATAATCCCGAAAAGGCTTATTTTCCGAGTATCTCTTAGACCGCAAGCAAAGTGAGGCGGTATTCCTGACACCTGGCAATAATTCCTGAGCATCCCCCCTCCACACACACACAGCCTCACTCCAAAAGCCTCCGTGCTAATCCAATTTCTTTCTTCCTCCCTGTTGTAAACGTCCCAAACCCACTGTTTTCGCTGGCGCTTGCTGGCTCTGCCTTTCCCAGTAACTCTTCCATTCTTCAGAATCTTCTTTCTTGTGTAACTCTCTGACTTTTCCAAGAGATCAATTGAAACTTTTTCCTCTTACTCAATGCACTGATCTCTCAATGAGGCCAAGTAACTAACCTTGCCAAGAAAAAAATTTTTTTCCCTTGGCTAAAGAAGGGAGGGGAAAGGCCATAAACAGTCAGCTATTAATTCTTTTTCCAGTAAAAAAAAAAAAAAAAGCATTATATTTTTTGGCAGTGATTTCATGTTGTGGTCCATTTTAAGTTTATGGTAATCAAAAATGCTCCGTAAGTGTTAAATGTCTTATACTGTCTTGAACTTTCTTCAGCATAAATACAAAACTTGTAGTGTTATTACTGATAATTTTCACCCAATTTCTAAGTTCTCAGGAGCTTTTAAAAATCTCCCCCCTCCCCGCCCCGTATCATCTAATACCTTCAACATTATTTCTAGTTTTAGGGGTGTAGCTGGATAGCCTTCGACTGCCAGCTGGATACGAGCTGCCAGAATCAGGCGGGTGGTTTTGTAAAGCTAAGTGTGATAGTGAAATGTATTAATAGGTCAATGACATCCAAGAGCTAGGAAAGTATTCCTCTGCTAAACTTAGAATTGGTCATAGCTTTAAGGGATCGCGTCAGTTTGGGGCACTGACATTTGAATGGGCTTGTGAAGAAGCCAGGGACAGTTAAGTGTCAGGTATCAAAAAAGAAGTTTAAAAAAAACAATGAAAGAAAGAAGAAATAGGAAAGAAATGCGGTTCAAGTGGCTGAGATAATGGAAACCAGAGAGGAAACACAGGTTTTCACGGAGAGGCTCACAGAGAATTTGCTGGTAGGCTGCTCTCCAGCGTCTTGGCAAGCCAAGATTCAGGAAGACGTTCTGTGCAGTAAGCATATCATAATAAATGGCTGTTCACATTGGGGTTCCTTTGTAAAACAGAAAAAAAAACAAAACAAAACAAACGATGTGCGATAAAAAAAACATAGCAAGGATTTTTATATCATCTTCGAGTAAGAAACACCTTCCTAAGTATTATGTAAAGCCCAAGCTTTAAAGAAATGTGTTTAAAAGTTCGAAAGGAGGTGGGAGGAAGTGGAGAAGAGGTCGCAAGGATGATGTCAGTGTGCAGGAACATTAGGCAAAAGGCCGACTTATTTAATAGGTAGAAAAACTGAACAAAGCAACCAGAAGATTTAAGCACTCGGCAGGAAATGGACAAATTATTTAGAGAGAAGGTTTATATCAAAATAAACGCAAACGGGTAATAAAACTTGTTCAGCTTTACGGATAAACGAATCTCATAACTAAAACTCTGTCTGCCTTTGTTGCTCGTGCGTTGGGTTTTCTGTTTCACTTTGTTTAGTTTGCCAAAGGGTTTCTCTGCTGAGCCAGTCTCAAGCTTCTGACCCTCTTTCCCAGACTTCTGAGGGTAGGGACTTCAGGCACACGATGTCATGTTTGGCTTATACAGACTTTAAAAAGTTCACCAGGATAATAATATTGAAAAGTGGAAAAGTTAGTCCTAGAATGAATGTCAGGAATGTAAAAAGTAGTCTTGATGGCACGAGTTGGTACAATCTTTCTGGAAAATAAGCCGGCAATATCCATTAAAAACTTAAAACAAACGGCACCCTGTCCACTGAACTTCTGGAAGTTCATCCTCGCTGCTCTTTAACAAGTACAGAACATTACAGATATACCAGGAAAGATGGCGGCAGCCAGCCTACCACTTTCATGGACCACAGGACATTAAGAAGCTGCCCAAGGAGGACACCACTGGGTCTCTGTAGAAACACAGAGCAGATGCGGGGCAGAATAAATTAATAGGCAGCATTGGAAATGGAGTCAAAACAGTAAGGATCAGCTAAATATACCCTATGAGCATTGGAAAATAAAAATGTGTGTGCGTGCGTGTGCGTTGTGTTTGTGTGTTCTTGCGTAGGGGGGAAAACACAGACAGGACCTTTCAGTAAAGCAGCAAAATCACTGATGCTAATGAGAGAGCAATAGCTCGGGATTTTTCTGTTGCTGTTTGGTTTAATTTGGTTTGGTTTGGTTTTTTGAGACAGGATTTCTCGGTGTAACCCTGGCTGTCCTGGAACTCGCTCTGTAGACCAGGCTGGCTTTGAACTCAGAGATCTGCCTGTCTCTGCTTCCCAAGTGCTGGGATTAAAAAGTCATGCAGCACCACACCAGAGTGAGAATGCCATCTTTAAAGGGCATCTGGATGTTGCATTATTCCTGTCTCTACACATGCCCATTTTAATTCAACCAACTCACTGCAGTTAAATTATCTACCTTAAACATAGACCTGTTTATGACACTCATTGTTGCAGGATATTTGATGCCACTGTGAACTCTGAGATTGTGAACTGTAAAAACCTGTTTCTAATTGTGCAGTGGCTCAGCCCTAGCATGTACCTTTAATCCAAGAACTTTCTGTTTATTGTAAACAGGTGGTTATGGTGTAGCTGAGCCTTATCACAGACCTTTAATCCAAGACCTTTCTGTGCACAAGATTAAATAAAGTTAATCCTAGGTCAAGAGGCAGAGCAAGGAACCAGCTGACAAGGAGTAAACAAAAAGGAGGAACATTGATTGAAGGGTATATAATACAGCGTGGGGAAGAAAGGAGTTTTGGGCTTCTTCCTCCTGGGGCATCAGCTGCGTGCTTTCTCTGCCTCTCTGAGCTAGTAGGTCTTCACCCCAATATCAGGCTCCTGATTATTTATTGGTAAAATCAAGCGACTGAGATTTCTATTTTAAGACAACTCATCTGTTTAGAAATGTCCGTGAATCTTGACAATCTGGTGATAAAGATGTCCATTTTGTCCTAACCGCAGATGCTTCACCCTGACGATCGCCCCAGCCACTCTTTAGACGCCTGTTAACAATGTCCTAAACCCCTGATATAGTTTTTCTACGGTACCAACATTTAAATATCATTTGTCTTCAGAAATGTTGCTTAACATTTTTTTTTTGGCTGGGTCCAGGGAGAGAGCTCAGTGAATTAAGACACTTGCCAAGCAACCGGTGACCAGAGCTTAGTCCCTGAGACCCAGATTGTAAAAGCAGAGACCGGGTTTTCCTGTGACTTCCACATGCACACACGAACACACACAGTATGCATGCACGTACGCATGCACGCACGCGCGCGCACACACACACACACACATACACACGAGCACACGCACACATGCAGACATGCACACACGCACGCATGCATGCACAACCACACACGCGCACGCACACACCACAATTAAAGCAATTCCCTTCGTGCCATCACAATGCTGTGTTGTGATATGAAAAGTTCCATCATATCAGCACAATGCTAAACTGCATCATCACTACAGCACATTCTCTAATTATGCTTTATTGTGACATCATAATGCTGAATAATGACATCACAAGGTTCTATCATAGCATTTTAACATCCCGTTGTCCCACCACAACTCTACATTGTCATAATTCCCCAAGTGAAATCCGTGCTCCTGTTTTACAGCCTGATACTTTAATGCTACCTTATAAAATCATAATGGTTAGCAGGGCCATCACAACACTCTACTTTACCATCAATGATTGCTTGTGCCCTCACAGTGCCACATTGTGCCATCACAGCAGTCCATTGTGCCATCACAATGCTGCACTATGCTGATCCAGCACTCCCTTTTTTCATCATTGTGGTGCACTGTGAAATCATAATGATCTACAGTGCCACCATACTGCTACAATGTGACATCACAATGCTGCATTTTGACATCACAGTACTCCTGTGATATCACAATGCTGAATTTTGACATCACAGTACTCCTCTGTGACATCACAATGCTGCATTTTGACATCACAGTACTTTGTGACATCACAATGCTGAATTTTGACATTACAATACTCCTCTGAGACATCACAATACTGCATTTTGACATCACAGTACTTGTAACATCATAATGCTGAATTTTGACATCACAGTACTCCTTGTGACATCACAATGCTGCATTTTGACATCACAGTACTCCTCTGTGACATCACAATGCAGCATTTTGACATCACAGTACTCTGTTGTGACATCACAATGCTGCCCTGTGATATTTGGCGTTGCATTCTGACATCACAATGTTCCATTATGACATTACACTATTCCTTTTTTCCCATCACCATGGTGTACTGTGAAATTCCAGCGATGCATTGTGCCACCACATTGCCTCACTGTACTGTGGCAACACTGCGTCTGACACCACAATGCTTCAGCATGCCAGTGTGCCGTATTCTGGGGTAGCATGTTCCGAGCCTCAGCAAGATTGGATTTTATTTTAGAATGGAAAGCATCCACTAAAAGCAAGGCTGAGGGGCAGGGAACTGTTGGTTCCACTTAAATGCCTTCATCTACTCCCTCTTACTAAGGTCTCAAAAACTGAAGTATGATTCCATCAGAGTTTACTTAGGGACAGCAAAGATTTCTATTAGGCTTGCTGACAGAGCAATGGATAAAGGGTAACAGACAGGAGCATGGGTGGCCTTAAAGCACACCCTGAAAGGCCTGCACCCAGGATGGACCATGACTCCTCCATGGCTATATAGAAGGCTCTAGTCTTTCCCTAGCTGTATACTCCAGCCCACTCCATACACAGAGGCCACATGCAGAATTGCATACAACTGGTTAGAAGGGGAAGCTGAACACTAGGGTGAGGGCCTGGGGACCATCCTTGCATTTTCTTCTGAGTCAACAAGGCCAGCTAAGATGATCTTTTGTGCACAGACCCCTGGGAACTCCTGAAGATGGTGGCTGTGTGGCTTGAGATAGTCCTGTACAACTGAGGAATGTAAACAAAGGAACTTGAGAAGGTGTTGGTATAATGTTCTTGTGGAATGCATACAGTTTACCCTGTTCATTCAAATGCTGATTTCTCTCCCCGACTATCTGGTTTCAGTCCAGACATGGCATTGTGATGCTTATTCTAAGCATCACCTGTCTCAAGTTTGTGTAAGCATGCCACTTTTTGTTCTCTGTTATTGTCAATTAAACACCCAGCCAGTGCTGAGTAACGGAGAGAATAGGGTGGGAAATCCTGGTACGGAGGGGAGGAGAAGGAAGCAAGTAGGAGGAGGGACAGAAATCGGCAGAACAGGACTTGGAACCATGAGGAGGGATGAACCAGACCTAAGATATGACTGAAAGCAAGTATAATGTGGGAAATCTGACTGGGAGGAAGCTATGCGGGCTTGGAGGTTTAGGATGGAGTAACTATTGCCCAGCATTGTGCTCTAGGTTAGCTAAATAAACCCAGTCTTTGAGTGGTGATTTGGGTATACAGCTGGTTTAGGAATAACCACTGTTTAACTAAAAGATGTCAACAGTAAATATTAATAATCAACAACAAAAAAGATTTGTCATCACTGAAGGGTAGAGGAGCCGTCTATACAGTGGTGAGAACAATGGAAGGATGTGAACACTCCCTTTCTCTTGCTGCAAACAAATATCTGACAAGAAGCACTGGGAGCGGGGAGGACTGCAGGGGCAGGGGCAGGCAGGTCTCCATGAGTTTGAGGCCAGCCTGGTCTACAGAGCTAGTACTAGGACAGCCTAGACAGCCAAGACTACACAAAGAAACTCTGTCTTGAAACCTCCTCCACCCCCACTTAAAGAAAAAGAAAAAGAAAGAAACAGAATAAGGGAAGGAGGGGTAGGTGTTTCAGCTTACAGTTTGAGGGGCTACAGGGTGCTCTGACGCTAAGAACCTGGGAGTCAGAATAAAACACAGCTGAGCTACATCATAGCACTCCAGTTAAGGAGGGCTTTCTGGTATGATGAGGTTCCAAGAGACTGAAATTCAGCCAGGTGTGAGCCCGTGCCATCTGGGCCTGTGCAAGCACGCACAGAAGCAAACCAAATGACACGTTCCTCACTGTGACCCCGTCTCGTTTCCATCTTCCCCCCGCTAACCATGGAAACCCCCACAGTTCACCCCAGCTCTCAGCATCCGTTCAGTCATTTGTTGCACACAGACGCCAAGGCTGCCAATTTGTAGAAAGGTGTGAAGACAAACGGAAGGATGTGTGCTGAAGAATTCTGGGGGAGGTGCTCGAGGAAATGTGGGGGAAACGCAGAAGATGCTGGAACACCCCACTTCTTGTTAGGATGTCGTTATTGTTCGGATGTTTTAAAGATAGTCACCGGGGTCAGGTGTGGTGGTGCACACCTTTAATCCCAGCACTCGGGAGGCGGAGGCAGATAGGTCTCTGTGAGGCCTGCCTGGTCTACAGAGTGAGTTCCAGGACATCTAGGGTTACACAGAGAAACCCTGACTCAAAAAAACAAAACAAAACAAAACAAAACCAACAAACAAAACACCCAAACCCCCAAACAAACAAACCAAAGAACGGTCCTCAGGAAGGGATGAGTAAGACAGCTAATGGCGGACACACCTGTAGAAGAGAAGGGGCGCAGGAAGATACTACGCAGACACCATGAAAGGGGAGGCAGGAGGGACTGAGGACAAAGCATCTCAAGCCACACTCAGTGCTCGGAAGGCCGGTGGGGCCCAGGGTGAGTCTTTAAGCCAATGCTGCCGGTGGGGGAAGGCTGCACCCACTCCAGCCAGGTCCTGCCTTGGTCTCGTCACAAATGCGGTGGTGGAGCTGCGGGCCTTCAGCTGGGGCTGTCAGTCAAGCCTGCCCCCTGCGGCCGGAGTTTTGAGTGACATGTTTCCACAGGTGCCAGGCCTCAGTCCTACCCCTCCACCAACACTCCCTTCCTGAGCGTTTCTCCGGTCTTGCCGAATTCCTCAGCAGCCCCCACTCCTCCACCGGGTCTTGGGTATCCCAGGCTGGCCTCGGATCACTGCTGTAGCTGAGGGAAACCTGCAACTTCTGCTTCTACCTCCCCTGGGCTGGGGTTACAGTCGCGGTCCACGCCAGGGAAACCCTCTGCAAGCCAATCACATCACCCACCCGTTGACTTGAAGGAAGCATGAAGCTTCCTTCATGTCCTCCTCCAAGGAATGGGAATCCTTGCTAACTTCCTTCCTGCTGCCTTCTCTAAAAGGCCCCGGAGCTGTTTTCTGCTCCTCTTTATCTGCGCTCACTCCTCTGCTTATCTCCTGTCCCCCTGGGGCTTGCAATGCTGTCTGTGAGGCTGGGTCTCCTATCTCTAGCTGAAACCTTCTCCTGAGCTCCAGCTCCAAAGACGACACAGGTTTTTCTAATGGTCGGAACTCTGATGAGGCTTTGCCCGGCGCTCATCTCACAAATTTAAGGACAAGAGCAGACTGTGGGTGTTCGCTTGCACTCGTGTGTGTGCGTGCGTGTGTGCGTGCGTGCGTGCGTGCGTGCGTGTGTGTGTGTGTGTGTGTGTGTGTGTGCCGTGTATGTTTGTGTGTAAACAGAATGCAGACAGGGACATGATCAAGGAGGACGCGAACTCAAGATGGAGAACACACCACGCTGTAGATAGTACACCGACTTAACTGATCACGAAACGAGACGTCTAAGGCCAAGTAAAACAGAGGACCGAACCCACGGCAGACTGAACTGCTCGTGCACAGCGTTTAAGCTTAGATCAAACTAAGGATTCACATTTTATCAGCGAAATATGACCTGGAGGGGCTATTCTTTTAGCCAGAGGCTGGTAGGAGAAGCAGGAAGCAGGAAGGACTACACAAAGCAGAGACTTGTCACACCGAAGGAGAGAAACCAGCCTGCTCACAGAGCTCCAAGTGACATTTCAGACAGGGGATACCAGAGGGTGTTAGGAGGGAATTACTGTGCAAATCCACCTCCAAGTCCTCTGGCAGCGGCCATGGAAAGAGGGATCCGGTACTAATGTTCTAACCATTGTTCTTAAGCACGGGGAGCCAAAGTTCACCGAGCAATATCTGCGTGTTTGCACGGAGCAGGAATGAATAATGCATGCAAATTCTGTGCTTCGGGTCCCCTTGTTTAGAAATCTGCCTTGCTTGATTTGTGTGTCCTTAATCTACTTAGGCAGAGACCTTTCCTTGTGTTCTAATATCAAACAGGCTTTAGCTTAGGTCTAATGGGACCTTGTCATTGGTGGAAGCTTAATAAGGTATCAGGAGATTGCAAGTAAATTTCATTAAGAGGCCATAATCTCTGCCTCATGAAAATTATGTGTTTAAAAATATGGGGGTCAAGATACAATCTGCCACACGACAGCCCAGAAATACCCTGCAGGGATGGCTGTGTGCTTCTGGTTGTGAAAATACTAGCTCGGGAGCCTGGACAGTCTCTTAACAACTGAGAAGATGGCTAAAATTTGGTAGAAAACTTAAAAGGCCTATCAATTGTCTCTGGCCAGTAGGGTCCCCCTCCCCCCTCCCCCGAGTTCTAAATGTCTGCTTCATTGCTATGAAAGAACTATAAGGTGTGGGCTGGATGAGGCAGAACAGTGAGAAAAGATGGGTGCATTCAGGGTGGAGGGGCCAAAAAAACAAAAAAGCCTCACCATAATGCATATATAACAGTTAAAAATGCTTGAAAGAAAAGAGGAAAATGTGCCTTACCCCGGTGGGGAAAGTATTTCTAATTTGGCATGTTTTCGGACAAACAGAAGGAAACCTCCGTAAGTTCGCTGCGATTAAGAAAGCAGCAGCAAACAGGTTTTATGGAGACGGCTGTTTGAAGTACCAAGTTCTGAGTGATTGCACGTGCCTAAGCCCGGAATTTTCTGAAACCCGTTTTCAAAGCCTCTCGACAAGAAGCACCGTCCTCACTCAGACCGCCATGGTAATACGAACAGGGTAAGGCTTGGGAAAGGTGGCAGACAGCCCAGAATGGCATTGACAGAGGCAGCCGCCGCACAGGATGGGCCCCTTTCCAGCCACTCCCAGCTGAAGGGACCTCGGAGAAGAGAGGTTCCACAAACAGGACCTCTCGGCTTGCTTAGTCAGTTAGGAATAGATAATGCACTCATGTTTTTCACATTTGGACAGCTCAAGAAATATGCGGTAGTAAGCCCTATTCAGCTCCTGTCTAGACGCGTCCTCAGAGACAATTAATGCTACCAAAATCTTATGCCTCCTTCAGTGCAATACTCATGAATATGTACTTACTTCATGCTAAGCTCTACACATGCTACTTGTATTTTTTTTTTTAACTAAATGAAGAAAAGTATTCCTATTTCTTAGCAGCTGACTGGCTACATGATAATAGACATTAATAGACGTTTAGGTGATTTCTAGACTTTAGCTCTTACACACAATGCTTCAAAGACTTGCTTTCTGCTTACAACATTTTGCACATATTTTAAATAATCCATAGGATAAATTCCTGGAGGTAGAATTACAAATGCAAAGAATGTGTGCTTGCAGCTTTGATGGACAAATGCCCCTTCCACTCCTCGGTGTCAGTGAGCTTGGTTGTCTTTTCCTAGTCACGGGGGCTTTGAGTTCGTTTTCATTCCTCGCTATGATGAGCTTGTCTTTTCCTATGTAATTGAGAGCTGTCTTCATTTCCTGTAATGTAAATAGCTCACACTCTTTACACACTCACCTGCTAGGTTGCTGGTTTGTTTATACTTTGGTGTATTGTTCTGTGAGCTGGGATTTAACCAGGGTCTCGCCCATGCCAGACAGGCACTCTCTCATTAAGCCACAACTCCATTCCACAATTGTTTCAACCAAAGGATTTTTGTTTGAAGTCATGGCTTTGCTATGTCACCCAGATTTGCCTCAGAGTCCTGGGCCCAGGTTCCTCTCCTGCCTTAGTCAGCTCCCAAAGAGACTACTACACGTGGCACCTTCTAAAGGAATCTTTCTGCATTTAGCTGGTACCTGGGGCTGGAGGGCTGGCTCAGCTGTTAAGAGCACCGGCTGGTCTTGCAAAGTACCAGGTCCATTTCCCAAGCATCCACATCACAACCATGGGTAACTCTAGTTCCGGTGGATCTAATGCCCTCTTCTGTCCTCCGTGGGCACTGCAGGTACAGGGCCTGCGTGTAGCAGACACATATACAAGCAAGCAAACACGCGCATAAATATTTTTTGAAAAGTTGGTACTGTACTGTATTATCAGTTGCAAGTATTTTTCCCAACATCGCCACAGAGCTTGTGGTTTTAAAATGTGTACGTAAATGACAAATGGATTAGACAGGTATTTGTAGCCAGGCTTTTTCCCTTGAGGATGTGGAGCAGCGGTTCTCAACCTTCCTAACGCTTCGGCCCTTTCATACAGTTTCTCGTGTTATGGTGACCCCTACCCCCACCACCATAAAATCATTTTCATTGCTCATTCATGACTGTCATTTTGCTAGTTCTGAATCAGAATGTAAATATCTGTGTTTTCCGACGATCTTAGGAGACCCAAGGAGTCATAGCCAACAGGTTGAGAACTGATGATTTAGAGGCATTTCCTTCTGTCCTTTACAATTCAATGCATTTGTACAGGAATATTTTTATCTGTTTGTTTGAGACAGAGAGTTCTATACAGCCTTGGCTGGCCTTGGACTCAGGGATCAAGCTGCCTCTGCCTCTGGGGGTGCTGGGATTAAGGTGTGTGCTACCACACCTGGCGTCTGTAGAGGAATCTTGCACCAGCCCGTTTTGTTTTCACATTTTATGGATGAATTATTTTGTTGTTGTTGTTTTTGCTTTATTATTCAAGGAATTGGTTTTTTTTTCCCCCAAAGTTTCTCAATTATATAAGGTTACATTTCAGGATGGACCATTCTGTGTCAAAGTTTCCTTGAAACATGGCATCTTGTTATTATTGACACTGTTGTAATTGGAGTTGAACTAGCCTCAGACATTAGAAGCAAGTACTCTACCACTGAGGCACATTCCCAGACCTCTTCTTTTTTTATTTTGCAATGAATACTTTCAAGGCTTATCCATTCAGTAATCTGTCAAAATTCAGTAACATGTGTCAAAATTTCCTTCTTTGTAAGGCTAAACACTATCATACATATATCCCTATATATCGCTGTTAATTTAAAAGTATGGTCTACTAATGTTTATTATTAGCCCTATAATTATTATGGCTGTATTATCTAACCTGCTATTTTAATTAACAAAAGGCACAGACACCTGATAGATTTTAGAATAGCTTTTTCTCACCTGAGCCAAGGCAGACATTAACCCTCTAAACACCTTTACCTCTCAGCCCCAGCCCAGGCTACCTTCCATCCATAATTGCATAAATACTTGCTTATTCTCCATCTGGGCCACTTCCTCCATCCATGCCGGCCAGATGCTTCTCCCACACCAACCGAAGGTGGCTCTCTCCTTTCCTCCTCCTCTTTTCTCTCTCCCATGCCTGATCCTTCTGTCCCCAAAGCCCATGAACCTTAGCCATGCCTACCTCCTTCTGCCCTCCCCAGGTATAGGCCTTTCAATCAGCCAGTCAGGAATAATTTCTTAAGCAAGGTTACAAAGGCCATTTTGAGGTATGTGGGTATCCAAGAATAGCATCAGAATACACCGTTTTATTAATTTTAAATTTGCTTTATTAATTTTAAATCTGTGGGAAAACATTTGTTTGTAACGTTCGTCTTTTCCATGGAAACTATCTGTGATCAGTGCTCCCCTGCATTTCTTTTTCTATTCCTCTTTCCTCTTTTCATTAGTTCATTTCACAAGCAAGTGCAGCACACACACACACACACACACACACACACACACACTCTGGGTGATTTATTTTTCATTTCTCCTTTGGGTCAGTGGACTGATTTAGAGCAAATATTTACAAATGGTTGACATGTTAGAGATACTAGGGTTGTGTCCAAGGCTAGCATCCATTTGCTGAGGGTCATCATCTAAACGAGAGAGACAATCTATTTGTCACCTCTCCCCAGATGTCATATAGGCAACTTGAAGACTCATACTAAGCCTATTTTTGCAGTCTTCCACCCCCAAACTGTTTTTCTACAGGTACTCACACTAGCACAGTCCTACCCCCTGGGTCTTTTACAATCACACTGTCTCTTGCTTACACACGAGGCTGGACAAGCTCCTGGTTTTGCAGGCTCTTTGGGGGTTGCATTCACAGGCAGTTCCTCCACGTCCTGTTTGCTCGTCTCTGCTTTTGGCAGCCCTTTTACCTTCATGGAGCTTGTATTTTCCCATGTATCCCAGCTTGCATTTCTACTTGTTTCTCATTCTTTTTCTGGGTGATGTCCTAACAGAGGAATAGTAATTTTGTTCCACAGTTTTTAAATTAAAAATATGTATCCAATTCTCCTTTCATACTAGGAAATGAATCCTTTAAAACCAGTTATTATTATTATTATATTTTTATTATATTATTATTATTATTTTCTACAGGGCTGGGCTTAAAAGTGATACATGGTTAAAGATAACCTTGAACTTGTGATTCTCCTGCTTCCACTTGCCTCTCCAGTGCTGGGATTACAGACTTGCACTGCCCTGCTAAGTTTAGTGGTTCTAGGGTTCAAACCCAAGGTTACCAACTGAACTCCAACTTCAGTATATTAAATAAAAGCATTCTGGTTTAATATAAATCTTTAAATTACAGAACCCTTCAGGAGATATTATGGACATGTGGACCAAGATGGACTGGCTAGCAATTGCCTTCAGGATAATTATGAGAACAACACTGTAGAGGAATTCTTTGTTTGTTTGTTTGTTTGTTTGTTTGTTGAGACAGGGTTTCTCTGTGTAGCCTTGGCTGTCCTGGACTCCCTTTCTAGACCAGGCTGGTCTTGAACTCACAGTCATATGCCTGCCTCTGCCTCTCCTAGTGCTGGGATCACAAGCGTTCACCACTGAGCCTGGTTGTGGAGGAATTTTAATACAGCAATATGGCTGCTCTGATCACATCCGAAGACCTTCTAAATCTGTGCGTTCTGGCTGGAATGACACGCCTTTAACCCCTCTTGCTGGAATGCAGACATGCCCTTAGTAGATACTTTTAATCCCAGACAATGAAAGTAAAGTTAGTTTGTAGAAGGAAGCAGCTATGTATAAAAGTGATGTCTAGTTGACAAGCAGACAAAGAGAGGAAGATTTGACAGAATAGGATAAACCCAAACTCTCATGAAAACAGAGAGGAAAGAGAGGCAACCTAAGAGAGAGCATCCCAGAGGGAGAGAGAGGAGGCAGTTTTACTGGGACGGTTTTAGAGAGACAAGTTGAAGAGAGAACAAGCTAGACACAGGTAAAGACAGAATGAGGCAGAGAACGAGAAGGAGCCAGAAAATTAGAACAGATTTCTAGAATTAGTCCGAGGCCAAGCAGAGCAATCCAGTCAGAAGCTGAGAGAAGCCAGTTTGAATCAGTCAGTTGAACCACCAGCCAGTCAGAGTTCAAAAAGAACTAGAAAGAGTGAGCTTATTCAGCGGTAAGTCTGAAAATATTCTAGATCTAGATAAGATTGTAGGGAGCCTAGAAACTTCCGGGACTAAGCCTAGGTTAGTAAGCCTCAGAAACAACAATTACTTCTGGGAAATAAGAGTTACTTTTACACAACTCCTCTCATGAAAGACTTGACCCTGATTGATTCTTAGGTATCTATCCCGTGTGCAGCACCATATATTCTGACCTGTGAATAATATGTCAAACTTCGTAACTAGCATTTGCCTCTTCGAGTTTTTATGATCATTTTTTTAAATGCCTGGATTTCTTTGAAAAATAAGCAATTTGCCATTAAAACTTTAAGAATATTTCAAGAGGAAGGAATGCTGAGAGAAGAAACAGAGGAAGAGGAAACGAAGGGAACACCCAAGACAAACACTACCCACTGAACAGTTCTGCCCAGCTGGACTTACTACTTTACTAACAGTTTAACAGTTACAATCATTCAATCAAACCAACAGGAAGGCAAACACGAAGTTGGTGAGGGAGCTCTCTGTGGTGGGAGGGAAAACCTCTTCTCAGTCGCCTGCACCCTGATTCCTCCGCTTTCTTTGTATCTTATGGAATTTTTGAGCCTCTCGTTCCACACTAAGTCCAGTGACTTTACTGTTCTTTCTAGAGGATGTGTCTGCCCCATGGAAGCTTAGCTGCTATTCCGTTCGGGCACCGTGAGGCAACACGGGGTACCAGCTAGTGTAAGGAAATCAAAAGGAGCTCTGCCTTGGGACTTGGCAATGCCAACAGCTCTTATTTTACATGAAGAATGATGTTAGGATTAGACTTAAGCTTTCCCGTACCAGGCTGGCATGGATAGTTGTCGCTCAAAGTTGGAATTGCAGAGTCATTTTATTTTAGAAATGGATCTTTAAAAAAAAAGCGAATTGATGGGGAAAGGTGGACATTGCGTGTGATCTGGACCCAGCAAAGATTCTAATTCGCGGAGTAAGCTTTGTGGATTAAAACTGTTTCCTGACGGAAAGGCTAGTTTGATTGAAAGTCTCATAAAGCGGTAATAAAATCATGATCCATACCTGTGCTATATAAATTTACCATCGTTTTCAAAGCCAGAGTGATCACATGCTTTGCCTTCTCAAAGGTACTCTTAATCCTTTGGCTTTTACAACTTGAGCGGCACTGCCAAGAGAGCCATTTCACCTTCTTCTCCCATAAACAAGACTACTTAGACACAAACACTCTCGATAAGAGCATATTTTTAACAGTAGGACTTTGGAAACAATTTTGTTAACAGGAACGGTGCCTATAATGAACATTGTACTTGGGATACCTGAGAACTTTTCCAGGCTTAAGTTTTTTTCTTCTTTTTCACTTTTCAGACACTTTGCAAGGAAAACAATATTAACCCTCCAAGTGAAAGCCATCCTAAAATGGAATGTCCATACACTGGAATATTGTTTGGCAGTGAGAAGAGATGAAGCAATAGTGTAGGCATCATCACAGTTGAACTTTGGAAAAACTGTGCTCAGTGAGAGCGGCAAGTAAGGAGAGACCAGACACTATTTGCTTCCTGACAGAGAAAATTAGAACAAGTGAATCTACAATCTCTGATTCCCTGGGCGCAGGCAGAGGAAGCCGGGCAGGGTAAATACTAAGAAACAGAGTGTGTTCCTGGGGCAATAGAAATGTTACGTATAGTACAAGTGGCCATATGCTCTGTGAATATACTAAAGATCATTCAGGTTTATACTCTGAATAGGGGATCCTTGTCATATGTGACTTGTGTCTAAAGCCATCAATAGTGTGGAGGATGGAGCTCAGTGGTAGGGAGCATGGTTAGCACATGTGAGACCTGGATTCAATTCCCAGACCCTAAATAAACAAGAATTCAAGGGACACAGGAGAAAAACTGTGTCTGTCACATTTCTGAGATAATAATGTTTATAGGGAAAAATCTGATGGCGTTTCATATTGAGTATTGTAAGTTGCAATTATTACAAGTTCTAAAAGTTTTTAACTGGTCAAATGTTTTTGTTTTTGTTTTTGTTTTTTTTCTATATTAACGCTTGGCTGATGCTTCCCAGCTTGTTATCTGTAAAAATCCTGAGATTTTTTTCTCCAGGGGCTGGAGAGATGGCTCAGAGGTTAAGAACACTGACTGTTCTTCCAAAGGTCCTGAGTTCAATTCCCAGCAACCACATGGTGGCTCGCAACCATCTCTAGCGAGATCTGATGCCCTCTTCTGGTGCACAGGCACACATGCGGGCAGATGTTATATAAATAATAAGTAAATCTTAAAAAATTCCTCAGAGAAACAGAACCAAGAGTAGTACGTGTATGACTGTGCACATTAGTGAATATTCTTTTTCTCCGCGCATAATGTATGTATATATGTAGAATATATTCTATATACTCTCTCTTCCCCTCTCAACCCATTCACACCATGATAGATGATTTGTTTTACTCAAAGGCTGCTGACTTTAATGTTAATCTCATTGAAAAACCTATCTTCAAAGTGACATGTAAATTGGCATACAACTCAGTGTCTGGATAGTGTATTTGGATTCGGGTTTCCTAAAGGTTCTCACCCTTCCTAATGCTGCGACCTGCTAATACGGTTACTCATGTTGTGGTGACCCTCAACCATAAAATTATCTTGTTGCTTCTTCATAATTGTAATTTTGCTACTCTTAGGAATCACAATGTAAGTATCTGATATTACAGAATTGATAAGTATGCTGTGTGTGTGTGTGTGTGTTGAGTGGCACGCCTGTGATCCCAGCACTCAGGGAGGCAGAAGCAGGCGGATCTCTGTGAGTTCAAGGCCAGCCTGGTTTACAAAGTGAGTCTACGACAGCCAAGACTACACAGAGAAATGTCTCAGCAGCCGGGTATATGAACTTGCTAGTGAGAATGAGGGCAAGCAGGCAAAAAGCAAAATCTTCTTTCTTCCATGTCCAGGAAATGTGGCCCAGATTTTGAGGTCTTTATGCTTCAAATGATCCAATCAAAACCAAAACAAAACAAAACAAAAAAACCGTCACAGGTATGCCCAGCTGCTTGGGTTTTCAGTTAATTTCAGATGTAGTCAGGCTGAAAACCAAGAATAGTTTGCACAAGACCGCCTCATCAACAGCAACCAGGAGCAGCGAGAGAGAAGCACCAGCACCGTTCTTCCTCAGCACCGCTTCTCTCTCTGTGCCCTGGCCTTTACTCCCTCTCAGAGTCCTCAGAATTAAACTATCTGCCACTGACAAAGAGCCCCTCTCAGAGCCCGCACAAGGCAAAGTTTGCTGCTGTGGACCACCTAAAGCAGTCCCATGTCCCACACCGGGGATTAAAACATGTTTACAGATCATAAACCAAAACTTCCACAACAGATCTGTGAGCACTTGTGCCTGCTACAGCTAGTAGTGAAATTAATTACTCTTATGACAATTCAATGTTTAAACTTTGAATAAGGGCCAGATCATTTTCTCTTTCTGCTTTTTAAAAACTCATGTATAGTGTATGGAGATCAAAGGATAACCTGAAGAAATTAGTTCTTTCCTTCCAACAGGCAGATTCTAAAACCTGAACTCAGGCCTTGATGGCAAGTACCTTTACCTGCTGGGTCATCTCACCTGCCATTACTCTTTTGAGTCAAGGCTTTTTACAGCCCAGGCTGGCCTTAAACTTACTATGTATTAGGAGCTTGCTTTGAATTCGTCTATTCCTAAGAACTGGAATTTTAGGCCTGTGCCATCCCACCCAGCCCAAGGGTTTTATCTGGAGTCTTAATTCTAGTCTATTCTCCCAGCAGTACTCTGGTTCAGTCTCTATTTGGATATATTTAGTGTTAATTTCACAAAGTCATGTTTCACCCCCAAACCATTTTAGCTGCATGTTTTTATTTTAAAACTAGCAAATTATTGTCAGTTTCTCCATTTTGAGTGGGAGAATAGAATGTCTTACTGCTTCAGGTGAATGGAAACTCTTGTGAATACAAAAAGAAGGATGTGATGGGTTTCAACCAGAGGAACAGGAATATTGAAATTATGGCTGCTTCCTATGGATCCTAGATCTCCTGTGAGGGGAAGGACATGGAGGAAGGTAGACAAGCAAGGTTGGGCAGAGGGAGGAGGAGGAGGTCCTGGACAAAATATAACTAAAGCATTTATAGACACGTTACTTGGCAGCATCAGTGAAAGGCTTTAATGCTGTGGTGAGAATCCAGCTCCCTCATCTTCCTGCCTTTCCTACAGAACACTTCTTCCCGGGGATTGGAGTGCCCCCTCCCACCAGCATGTCTTCCTGCTAAGGATTGGAATTTCAGTCCTTCCCCCTCCCCAGCCCCCCAGTGCCTCCCAACTATTCTCATATCTAAGGTCCTATAGCTCACCATATGAACAACTTACGGTGATAAAAAAAATAATTGCTTTCTCTTTTGTCCAAAGAACATAATTAATCCTACTTCCCTTTGAAACGGGGACACCAAAAGTCATCAGATGCAACCTGTAACATCACCCTAAAGCACTTTTATCCAAACCAACTTAGTCACACAAGAAATGCTGTGGTCATTCAGGGAGAACCCAGCAGACAGTCGTCTGCCGTCCAAGCAGGATGTGCCTTGTTTTGGGAAGCACCACTTTTGTGCTCTGATAGAACATAGGCGATGTATTTTTTCCTGCTACACTTTCAGTTTTCAAAGCCATGTGTTATTTACAGAAAATAGAATTCATGTGTTTTTGATTCATTTACACTTAACTCATTAAAAAATTCCTGCTAAGTCACTTGGTGTTCAAGGACTTTTCAGTTTTCTAAGTAAGTTTCCAAAAGGATTCTTAAAGATATGAAATGGTGTTAAATAAATATGTACATGAGTTTCCAAAGCATGTTCATAATTTTTCTTTAGAATTCTGTGCCTTTAATTAGTACGATGTGTATTTCTCTTAGCCAGAAAAAGATTAACGTGTGAAAATTAGCATTTGTCAATGCAAGAAAAACCTAAATTTATATATAAGAAATTTAAAATATCAATAATTTTATTTATGTATGTGATACAAATTAAATGCCTGATAAACATCACAATTTAAGAAAAGATAGTATTTTATTTTTATGTGTATGTGCAGCTGGCAGTGTGTGAGTATGTGCATGAGAGTGCTGGTGCCTGTGGAGGCCAGAAGGGGGAGTTATATGTTCTGGAGCTAGAGTTAAACCTGTTTGACAGCCAGGAGACCCATGACTTCTAGAAGAGCAGAAACTGCTCTTGACTGCTGAGCTGTTTCACCAGCCCCACAACGCAATTTCTTTTAGGAAGAAAGTAAATTTATTTACTGAGCACATTTTGGGTGTCATGTACTAGGCTTACTTCTCTCTCTCATATATATATACACACATATACTATATATTATATATACTATATGCAGTATATATAGTATGCATATGCTATATATGTGTACATATACTATATATGTCTACAGTATACTATATATACATATATAGTATATGTATGTATGTATATATAGAGAGAGTATATATAGTATATATACTATATATGGTATATAGATATATAACATAGTATATAGATATATATATAGAGAGAGATAACATAGTATAGTATACTATACCATATATGATAGTAGGGGCTAGGTATTTTTTAACCACATTTTCATAGAAAAGAAATTGAGGCTCAGACAAGCTAAATGAGTTTCTTAAAGCCACACAGCTTATTTATACATAAGGTTGGAATTAAAGATCTTTATGATTCTTAAATGCAAGTTATTTCTGCCTCCCACTGGATTTGAAATTAAGAGGCCTAGTTTAGGGCTGGAGATCTGGCTCAGAGGTTAAGAGCCCTGTCTGCACTTCCAGAGGTCCTGAGTTCAATTCCCAGCAACCACATGGTGGCTCACAACCATCTCTAATGAGCTCTGATGCCCTCTTCTGGCTGGAACACTGTATATATAATAAGTAAACAGATGTTAGAGAGAGACCTAGTTTAAAATTGTTTGTTACATAATACTAGTGGCACAGAAGTGAGTGAGTGTTCACCTCCTAAGTCTATGATGGAGACAGAGTGCCAGTATGAAGCTTCTGCCAGAGGGATTGAGAAGGTGTGGATGAGGACACCCCTGGACTGAACTGAGCTGTTCTCCAGCCCACAGCCTACCCCCACTTCCACAAATTTGAAACAGTACAGTTTATTTTCTCTGAAATTACATGTTTCATCTGTATTTCACCAAGACCTTAGAATATACATTTTTATTCATTTTGTTTTAAATTTACATATTCAGCTCCTTCTGCAAATAAAGCTTTAGCTTTAGTTAGTTTATTTTAATTCCACGCCCACCAATTAACATGCCCAGCACCTTGCCTTCAATTACAGTAAAACATGAATGTTGCTTTTTTAATTATTTTTTGCTCACAGTTCAGTGACATTACCTAATAATACGCTCACATCTCACATCGCGTGACCGTTATCCCACTTTTCCAAGCAGCATTTTGCAACAACACAATGGTAAGAATTTCTCACAACTTTAGCTTTTGGCTCTTGGTCTTTTCCTAGATCTGAGTAAATTTTCTGCATCAATGATGTCTTCCTATTCTGAGTTTATCTGACTAGTATTAAAAGTGGAAATGCAGTTTCATAGCACGTAAGGATACAGACTATGGGTCAGGTAGTCTGAGTTACGTTCTATAAAATGTCTTCAATAGGTAAATAAGCAAACTGTGGTACAATCATATAATAAAATACTACTCAGTGATTAAAACAAATGATCTTTCAAACTGAAAAAACATGGAGGAAATCCAAAGGAATATTGCTAAGTGTATTAGTTACTTTTCAGTTGTTGTGATAAAATACCTTTGACTGATTTTTTTTTTAATAGAAAGGGTTTATTCAGCTTACCATTGCAGAGGGTGAGTCTATGATGGCAACAGGAGTAGAAAGTTGGCCCATCACGTTTTTGTTTATGCACAGGAAACAGAGAGCCAGGACAGGAAATCGAATGAAGCTATACAGAGCCTACCCTGTAGTAAAGCAGTCTTGTAGTAAGGCTTTACCTCCTAAAGCTTCCTTAGCCTCCTCAAACAGTGTCACTAACTTGGGATCCAGGGTTCAAATACACTATAGAGGACATTTCTCATCTACACTACCACACTAAGTAAGCTACATTAGCCTGAAAAAGCTATAGTGCACATGAATCTAAGTATATAACAGGCTGAAAAAGGCAAGGCCATGTAGACAATAAGATCAGTCGGTCCCAGTTTAACCTGTAGGAGGGACGGATAGGTAGGCAGAGTAGAGGGAGGCTTTAGTATAAATCACTCTTTCTGACACTATAATGTTATGTATAGGACATTGTTAAATCCACGGGCTTGCACAACACAAAAGAATGAACTGTTGTTTTTTAAACAAAATCCCAAACGTTTGATTTTACCAATAAAGAATCAGGAGCCAGATACTGGGTTGAAAGCCTACTAGCTCAGAGAAGCAGAGAAAGCACTCAGCTGGCCTTCCTACTCAGCTCACATCCCAGAAGGAAAAAGCCCCTTTTCCTTCTCCAAGCTGATATATATATATATTTTTTCAAACTGAATGTCCCTCTTTTCTACTTCCTGTGTGCCTCTCTACCCATCCTCTGGACTTCCTCTCACTCTCTCACTCTCTATGGTTTTTTCTTGTTCACTTCCTATCAACTGGTTGCTTGTTCTGCCTCTTGACCTATGGTTGACTTTATTTAATCCTGTCTACAGAAAGCTCTTGAAATAAAGGTGTGTGCTAGGGCTGAGCCACACCACTAGAACAACAGGCTTTTCTAGTACACAATCTCAGGGTTCACAGTGTGATCAAATATCTTGCAATAATGAAACCTGATGGAAACTATATATAACTGTCACAAATGTACTATATGTAAGCAAACATTAACAATAAGAAAATTGGGGGAAATGTGAGGGAGTTTTCTGTATTTTCTGTTCAACTTTTTTGGTGGATAAAGAAACAGCCAATGAGAAGGTGCATTATAAAAAATTATGCAAAATATAACATAACACACACATATACCAAAAAAACCCAGGGAGTGTGTGGAAACGTAGTGCTTATTTTTAAAACTCTACTTTATTTGGCATGCTTAGCTCCAAGCTCCCTTTACTTTTTTTTTTTTTTTAACTTCTCTTTACTTCTCCTGGGTGTTTAGAGTAAATGGGTTCTTTTAGGGCTATACCAATCTCTGTCAACAGCAAATGCAGACAGTAGTCTCCGCCAAGACGCTGCACCCTGAAGCATTTCTCTAATCTGCCTGCTCCAAACCTACACACATTCAGTCTCTGGTCTCTTCAAACTGCTACACGCCAATACCACACACCACCCCTCCTCTTTCAGGGCTCTCAAATTTTTATCCCCCGAGGCCTAGACCAGGCCCCTCTCCATGCAGCAATCGCGGGAAAGGCTGTTACCAGTTGGCAAAAGCCACACCCTGCATGCAACAGTTAACAGGTGTGGGCAAACTATAGCTCAAACTAAAACCCCACACTTGGGATTAAAACAAAAACATATTTACATAGCATACCCGAGTTTACAAGAAACCAAAGCTTCCACTACATATTCCCCTTTTTGTTTTTAAAAAATGGCCTTTTTTACAGGCACCGTGGCACATGCCTGTAATCCCAGAAGAGGTAGGTGGATCACTGTGAGTTTGAAGCCAGCCTGGTCTACAAAGTGAGTCCAAGATAGACAAGGCTACACAGAGAAACCTTGTCTCAAAAAACAAAAACAAAAAATAGCTTTTTCTCTAACATTAATAAGCTATATACCATAATAATTATGAGAATTAATAGGTAAGAATTACATTTACAATGTCTAGTCCATTTGTATATGGCATCCTAGCCTATCCTGGTGAGTTCAAAGTTCATACCTAAATCACTTTCTTATCATATTTCATATCTATCAACCTAAAAACATCTATCTAGACCTTAAAACATCCTTTCAGACCTAAAACATTGTCTTAGTTCCTAAAGAACTACTCTAATCTTCAAACCCATCAGAGACCTTAGAAGGAAATAATATTACCTAAGTATGTAGGAAGAATAGAGCAAACAGCTTCCAGAACTGTAGAGATGACAGAGACAGCTGACTGCCTGGACAGTCACCAGAGGCTTCTCAGTGTCATTGGGACATCCAGTCTTCAGCCTACTTGCCTAGAGTATCTGACAGGCTTTTCTGTGAAGCAGGAATTTTGAAGGACTGACCACTTAGTCTCTGCCAAGATGGACAGTCAATTTTCCAGTGTCCTGCTTGTTCACAGTTCGCTCAGACAGCCTGCTATCAGCAACTGGAGAACACATTTCCAAGGAAGTTGCATGTGTACAAAACCTTAAGCAAAGGATGATCAAAACATCTTAAATTTCTTATCAATATATAATAATCCATGCCAATACATAATATTTGAGACTACTAGATTCACTAATCTACCTTTTATTCTATAATCTTTATAGTTCCTTTTTTTCTTTTATCATTCCCTCCCCCCCCACCTTTCTAAGAGAGAAAAATAAGAGAAAAGGACTAGGAAAGAGAAAGAGATCCCTGATTCTAACCTTTACTTTGTTTTTTTTCCCCCTTACCATGTCCAATCCATAACCCACCAAATGACCAAAAACACCCACCCCACCTCTTGGGAAGGGGGCAGAGTGTTTCAAAATCATTTCTTGCTGTCTCGTGGTGAAAACATCTTTTTGGGTACTCTTAAAAACTTAGGATATTGGGCCAGGGCTGGAAAAGTTAGCTGTATCTTTTTCTGTCCAGTCTCTGTGTTTTCTGTTCAGTCTGTTTTCTGTCTAGTCTGGTGTTTTCTGTCTTGTCTCTGTGGGATTGATCATTTGGGCTAGCCCTTTTGACTCTGACCTGTGTGTAGATTCTTGAGGAAACCGTAACGGAGGCAGTCTGTGAGGCTGAACCATCAGGGCTACTAGCTTTGTCTTCATTGTTATCTGGACTTCAGCTCTGATAAATAAACAAACTTTTAAATGTAATATTATGGGTACATCCCTGCATCACGGGGACCAGGGAGCCAATAAAATTCACTGACCATGTGAAGACAGTCAAGTCTCAGCTAGTAGGAGATCTTCCTTGGTCAAATCTAATCTTAGTAAGGCTTATTGGTAACCGTATTTTTTTTAATTTCCTGTAGATATATAAGTGTTACCGCATCCCCATCTCAAAACTATTGCAGGTTTCCACTTTTCTGTCATCAGGTCTGAATAGTAACTGGGTTGATTCAGTTCTACAGTTTTTTTTCTATAACCCAGTGTCTCTCTGCAGCTGCTGTTCCTTTCTCACCAACATTAAGAAAATTTAGAGTTAACAAAGCATTATTTAGCCTGTCCCTGGGGTCTTCACTCTCCCTTTTTGTTGAATAAGCATCTTTTTAAAAGTACGATTAGCTCTTATATAACAGCTTGTTCTGAGGGATTGTGTGATTATACCAGTAATGTGCTTTATTTTATAGCATGCCAAGAATCGCTTCATCTTACTGGACACATATGCAGGAGCATTATTGGCCTTAACTTGTGCAGGTACCCCCATAATTGCCATTGTTTCCAATAAATGTGTAATTACACAATCAGCCTTTTCAGAACTTAAAGTAGTTGGCCACTGAAACCCTGACTAGGTATCTAAGGTATGGTGTATTTCCAAATTCTGCAAAATGAAACACTTCCAGCAGGTTATGGAGTTTGGTTATACAGAGAACACACAGGACATTTAGTTTATTATTTCTTTGGCTTGTTGCCAAGTAACAGAAATTTTTTTTTAAATCTTTATTGTTAACGTGGTATTTGTCATGAAATTTTGAGGCTTCTAACACATTTCATATTAGTAATTGGTCATTTTCTTCATTTCCTTGTGCCAATGGACCTGTAAAACCTGCATGCTCCTGAATATGAGTAATATATAATGGATAGTCTCTACTTCTGATGGCCTGATGCAATTGCGTAAATAACAAACTTAATTCTGAGTTATCAGGAACAAATTTATCCATTTCTATATGTAAAACAACTCTCTGCATATTGAGACTCAGTAGTTATATTAAGAGGTTCAGGAAAATATAATAATACCATAAGGATTGCGCACAATTCTGATTTTTGAACTGAAGAACAGGGCTTATTTTGTCTGGATTATAGCCTGCCATTCCCATCTTGTTTGCATTGGTATAGAATGTTGGTGCCTCTGGAATTGCTGTTCTCTTTACAATATGTGGAAGAATCCAATTAGTTCTTTTTATAAACTATATGTTCGCTTTTAGAATATTTGTTATTAATTTCTCCCAAGCAGTTACTGTAAGCTCTTCACCAGTCTTCATTGATCACCCACAAAGACATAGTCTCACTATTAGTAAGAGGCACTACAATTTCACTGGGTCTGATTCTGACAATTGACATAGTCTTATTCTATCATTTATAATTAATTCAGAAATATTTTCTATGTACGTCTTCAATTTTTTTACTTCGTTTATGTGCTAAGAAAAATCCATTCCATAATGCTGTCTTCTCTTGCATAATGAACCCCGTAGGAGAATGAGTCGAAAGCAAAATGACCAAAATACAATCCGGTTTAAGATCAACTCTATCCACACATGCATCTTGCAGTCCTTGTTCTACCGGAATCAATCAACTCTCTGCTTCAGCTGTGAGACGTTGTGGGCTGTTTAAATCTGCGTCTCCTTATAATGTCTGAAACAAATTACTTAACTCATAAATACTTAAACCAATTGTAGTACTCAGCCAGTTAATATCTCCCATTAATTTTTGAAAATTGTTAAGAGTTTGCGGTCCCTATGGATATTTACCTTTTGTGGTCGAATTTTTTGTTGACTTATTTTTATAACCTATTTCATTAATAGAATCTCTTTTCTGTATTTTTTTCTGGAACAACCTGTAACCCTCAGCATGGCAGAATTCCTTGTGCTTCCTTGAACATTTTTCTCAGATTCAGCCAACGAAATCACTGTTTGCCAGAACACGGGTTTTCCAATACTCCCAAATGCCCCTCATCTTTCTACTGGAGTGGCCTTGCCCTTGATGCAAGGAAATAGTAACAGCTGAGCAATCCTATCCCCTGCATTAATTTGTATCTCCTTTTAATTTCTTCCTTGCAGTCCTCATCTACAATACCTGGATGCGCAATAAATCCTTGAGAAGTGAGTCCGCTTCCTCCCAAGCTCATACTGTCCCTTCAGGCACAGGACTGTAAACACCAGTGGTTATTTTGTAACGCTGTAGCCTTGGTTACACAAGCATCACCAGCTTTCCCAGTCTTTGTGCGCAGATGACTGCCAGTGACGGTGGTGAGGCTTGTGATGAGAGGATACGGCACCCAGTAGAAATACTAGGTCTAAAGCACTTGAAAGAGGCTGTTGTGCAGTCTGGAGTGCCTTTGTCTTTCGGTAAACAGACGTTAAGTAACTGAGCCAACCCAAAATAGACCTATCCCCCAAGACTGGAAAGGGTTGGTGTCAGCTGGTCAAGTTAACAATGGTTATTTCCCGTGGCGGAGGCAGGAAGCCACGAAAATAGAACAAAATGTAACAAGGGGGATAAATGCTGTGAAGGGGCAACTGTGGTGACGGGCGTTGTGCTGACTTATGAGAACAAATTTCATCTGACGATGTAGTAATTGAACAATGTCGTGTTGTGGCCTTAAGAGCTTGGGACATGCTTGAGGAGCCTGCTGAAACAACCACAACACTTACCAAAGTAATTCAAGGCCCTGGAGGAGCCTTCTTTGACTGTTTACAGAGATCGGGTTCAGTTCTGAATAGAGTCGTACCAGACCCTGAGGCCAAAACATGTGGACAAACTAGCCCAAACTAAAACCCCACACTTGGGGTTAAAACAAAAACATATTCACATAACATACCTGAGTTTACAAAGAAAGTAAAACTCCCACTACAAAACAAACAAACAAAAACAAAAAAGAGACTTCTCTGTTTGTCTGAGACAGGGTTTCTCTGTGTAGCTTTGGCTGTCCTGGAACTCACTGTGTAGACCAGGCTGGCCTCGAACTTATAGAGATCTGCCTGCCTCATGCCTCCCAAGTACTAGGATTAAAGGAATGTGCCATCACTACCTGGCAAGTCCAAGAATCTTACGCTTATTTAATCAGAATGGGAATAAGAAAGGTAGAAGGGAATAATGAAGAGACAATTCTATAAGGAAAAGAGATAAGAATATTCCAGAACTCAAGAACAACTTGGTCACTCATGTCAATGCTCAAGTATTTACAACACAGACACGTGTGTGTGTGTTTAAAGATTTTCTTTGTGTTTTAATAATGTGTTTGTGTTTGTGGCTGTGTGGGGTGCCCTCGGAGGCCAGAGGAGGGCGTTAGATCTCCTGGGGCTGGAGTTACAGGCGGTTGTGAGCTCCTGCATGTGGGTTCTAGGAATGGAATTCAGGTCCTCTGCAGCGTTACACATGCTATGAATTACTAAGCCATCTCTCAGGCCCAGGCTATGATGTATTTAAAACACTCACACCCTCATGCTCTGAAAATAAGCTTCATTTGTATGTTGTTACCTGCCATTAAAAATGTCACTTTTGGTCCAGATATACAGTGCAGTGTATAGAGAGAGTTCACATGAGTTTGACTCTGAGCACTGGGCTCAATTCTTGCCTCAGGATGAGTGTGTGTGTGTGTGTGTGTGTGTGTGTGTTTTCATAGTTGACAAAGCATATCCATAGCTATCACGGGTTTCAAGTGGGCCACTCCAAAATAGGAAATTAACCTCTTGGTGCTCCATGAGTACTTTGGCATGCAGGTTTTAAGGGAAAAGTATGATGATGATATTTAATGCTTTCTAGGCTAAATAATTGCTATTCTGTTTAAGCTGTTCAGCTCTAGAACAGCAGCAGCCCATTTGCAGTCCACAGCGGAACACGGATTGCTTCCTGAACACAACCTCTCCCTTATTCCTAGCACTGACTCCTCTGGCATCACTCCAAGCACCAGGCGGAGTGATTTTCTATCCAGTTGGCTTTTTGCATGTTTTAATCGTCAGGAGAAAATGTCAGTGCTTCTAGCTCTGCTAATTATTAAAACTTTATGTACTCAATTAACAACAATGAATCCTTCTTCTTCAGACCTCTGTGTGTGTGTGTGTGTGTGTGTGTGTGTGTGTGTGAATTTCAGATTCAGAACTGTTCACTATTTTCTCAAAACTCACTTGAAAGTAGCAAGAAGAAATACCTGCAAGACTGCAGTCATCCATTTCTCTGATACGCCTAAATTTACCTCTGTGCGAAGAATCTTGCCCAGAAAGACACACATTCAGACAAGTTTGCTCTTCAAAGAAATAGACAATAGGCCTATATTTATGAGCTGGGACCTACAACAGCTTCAGGGTGATATCTTACCCAGAGAAGCAGGATATAGGCACAGCTTTAATTCTGTTTTTTTTTTTTTTAAGATTTGTTTACTTTTATTTTATGTATTTGGATGTTTCGCCAGCATGTCTGTGCACTAACATGTGTGCAGTGCCAGAAGAGGGCATCGCGTCCTTTGGAGCTAGTGTTACAGCTGGTTGTGAGATAGCTTGTGTGGTGTTCTCTGGCCTCCACACGGAGACACTCACATAAATATATACAAGTCCCCCAACCCTGTCACACACAAATAAATAATTTTTTTAAAAAATTTGGTTTTCCACAAATTTGGTTTTCCCCCTTATACAAGCTAGGCTAATCTTCTGTTTCATTTCAATTTTAATATATGTGCTGTTGTGCAGAACACCATCATCTGCTTTTCTGAGCTTTTCCTTTGGAGCTATACCTTATCAAGACAGGTATCTGTCTACTGAGGTAATGTTAGCAACAGTTTAGCCACTGCGTAATATCAGGCTTCAGTTGCCCTGTCTAGCAATTTGCTCTATAATCAGAAGGCTGCTATGTCATGTTTATAGTGTGTAAGTGTGTGTGTGTATGGTAGATTTCCACTTTTATTATTTAGCAGGATAAGTAATTATAGTTTTTGTAACTGACAACTTTTTTTTCAAAAAAATTATTTACCTTTATTTTTTGTGCACTGGTATTTTGCCCAAATGTATGTCAATGTGAGAGTGTCAGATCTTAGAGTTACAGACAGTTGTGAGCTGCCACGTGGGTTCTGAGATTTGAACCTGGGTCCTCTGGAAGAGCATTCAGTGCCCCTAACCACTGAGTCATTTCTCCAGCCCTTATAACTAACAACTCTCAAATCTCAGCCAGTAAGGGATTATTTTTTGCTCCATTCTATTGCATGATATTTGATCACACTGTGAACCCTGAAATTATGTACTGAAAAAACCTGTTTCTAGCACACATCTTTAGTCCAAGAGCTTTTTGTAAACATGATTAAATAAAGTTAACCTTAGGTCAAGAGGAGAACCAAGCAATCAGTTGACAGGAGGTGAGAGAAAAAGCCATAGAGAGTGAGAGGAAGTCTGGAGGAACGAATAGAGAGATGCACAGAAGTAGAAAGGAGGAACATTCTGTTTGAAGGGTATTGAAGATGGCATAGAGAAGAAGAAAGGGTTTTTTCCTTCTGGGATGTCAGCTGAGTAGGAAGGTCAGGTGGCTGCTTTTTCTGCCTCCTTGAGCTAGCAGGCTTTCACCCCATCATCTGGCTCCCGAGACTTTATTGGCAAAAGTGAACGTTTGAGATTTTATTTAAAAATAACACCCACTCAGTCCAATGAGGGTGAGCACAGTGATGTGTTCAGTGAAATCATTCAGAGACCTAATGTCCTTCCTCTGAGTGTTGTGCCATCCCCTTGCTTCCCAGCTTTTTACATACGAAAAACAAACAGAAACTCTAAATAGGTTTATGCTGGGTGATCCCTACATTTTACTAGCTACAAAGAGTCATAAGGCCTGAGATGGGCCTAAGAGTGGTAGGGAATATAAGTGTCATAGATGGAAGGAGGAAAATTAGATAGTCAATATTCATCGTTGCTTTTCAGTCATTGATGATAACTCAAGGTGGCTTTGTTGGAAGAAAAACCTTGTTCTTTACCCTCTTCGGTTCGATGATTTAGGGCACGGACATTAGCCAGGCAGATTAGCAAGAGAACATACATATTTAAATCATGCATCTGGAAAGGAGCTCGGAAAGAGCTTTGACCCAAGGGGATCCTTAGCATTTGAGTCTTAGTGGCCTTAAAGAGAGGGAGAGAACAAACGGTAAAACAAATGACTTCTTAGAGTTGGGGCATGAAATGGCACTTACAGGAGGTAAACAATGTGTACGAAAAATATGCTGGCTCTTTTTTTGTTCTGTTTTGTTTTGTTTTCTAGACAAGGTTTCTCTTGTAGTCCTGGTTGTCCTGGACTTGCTTTGTAGACCAGGCTGGCCTCAGACTTACAGAGCTCTGCCTGCCTCTGCCTCCTGAGTGCTGGATCAAAGGTGTGCGGCTACCATGTATGGCTGTCATGATGTCTGATGTCTGTTTATGTGGTACCAGTTTTCATGGTCTCTGATAACAGGAGCCAACCTTTTCTAGTTGCTCTCAAAAGGACTCAAAACAGTTGGATTATCTGAGATTATTTTGAAATGTTCTGCTCTTAGATAGACAAAAGATTTCAGGAGCTCAAATACATAACTGCTAAGCCACAGCGACTTCTCTTGGAATTCTTTAGTCTGAATCACAGGAGGAGTTTAATCCATATAACAATGAACTCTAGAGATATTACCGGATTTACCTAACCAACAAGGGTATGGATTCAAAAGCACATGACTAAAGTCTAGTGAGAGCAATGGGTTTAGGCTGAGTTTGGTACTGAGGTTTATGATGCTTTCTAGAATGGGCCTCCTTTCCTTCCCATTGATCTTCAAGGCCCTCCCTGCTCCCTGTGCTAGCTTTATAAGCAGTTGGTTCTCTCTAAAAACCGAAGTACAAAGATTACTTCCTGTATTCATTTTGTTTTTGTTTGTCTGTTCGTCTGTTTTGAGGCAGGGTCTCTCTGTGTGTAGCCCTGGCTATCCTTGAATCCAGTGAGCTCAGCTGGACCATAGAAGGATTTCTGGTGGCTAGATAAAAACCAACATTCCTCAGGATTTGTGAAACCAGTCCTCATCGACCAAAAAGAGTCATTTCCCTTGCCTCGGGCAGAAGGGACAAGGCTACCTGTGGTGCCTGATTGCCTACAAAGTTCATGCTGCCCTCCTGGCTCCTTCAGTATCACAAGTATCTGTTATACATTTCAAAATCCATACGAGCAGCCTAGCCCTTCTCCCCTTCTCCCCTTCTCCCCTACCCTAAACCCCCCAAACCCCCAGATACTCATTCTCTCTAGACCCTGCTAGTCTCTCTACATCTGTCTGTTGGTCATTTCAGTCTACTTCTTTCTCTCTTTACTCTGGACTCTTCCAAATGCCTCTGGCAGCTTCTTTCTCATGAAAGGGGGGAAGGAAGCAGAAGAGAACTAGGACCTGAGTGAGCCATGAGGAGAGATGGGAGAAGGGGGCCACCCCAACAGAGAAAGGGGAGAGAGAGAGACTGAAATAGCAAGGAGCAAGAAAGGTTCTCTCTCTTAAATCTACAATAAAAACCTTACCCTTAACCACTCCATGGAGCTATCATGTCCTGTTTATGTTAGTATTTATTTAAAAATGATGCCAGTGTTGGGATCCATAAGTAGGCCTCTCTTCGGCCAGCTCCGAGGGACCTGACAAACAGGAAATCAGGCATCTGTGAGGCCACCTGAAACCACCTGCATATGCTCTGGGTCACCTTATAAGAGAACTTGTGCCACCCCCTCTTACCCTACCCAGAGACAGTCTCTGTGACTCCTTCCCCCTTCCCTTAATAAACCTCCCACATGGAATCAGTTGCGTGGCGTGATTCCACCGTGTAACTTTGCTGCACAATCCTAACATTGGCCAAAATAGGCGCTTTCAGCAGCCATGCTGCATGGTGGTTGCTTTCGGCGCCAGCACCCCACCAGAGCTGCTGGAAACCCATATCATTTCAAATCTGCCTGCAACACACTTTCTGGCAACCAGATTGCTATCTCTTACATGCAACACTGGCTAGATGGTGAATTCCTCTCATTGGTCAGCCTAAATGTCTCTCTTGGTAGGGGAAGACTGACCTTTGAGTGTCCGGCAACTTCCTAGTACCTTTTGAGATGGAGGAACCCCCAACCACAGTCTTCACTGGCCACGGTTGACCCTTTTTGCTGACCTCCATTTAGGGCTTCCTCTTTCCCTTGGGTGAGATTTTTTTTCCCCTTCTACCTGCATCCCCCCTCCCCTTGCTCTTCTACAAAAATCCTAGCACTAGGTAAACTGTGTCTCCTACAGGCAGCTGTGCCTTGGTCTGCCCAACACTGATGAGCTGTTGGATCAGGTAGGGCCATACTACCCTACTGAGTCAAACCTTGCCTTTGGGATGCCTCTGGCAGGTCACTGACCTGCTCCCTCATCCATTCCTCCAGCATCCCCACTGGGATATCTTCTGGAGAATTTTAAAACATTACACATGGAGCCTGAGTTAAAGGCCTCTAAGCTCATACACCTCTGTTGTAAAACCTGGCTTACATATTCCTTGGATAATGGTTCAAATTGGCTGATTAACGGCACATTAAACCCTAGTATTTTATGGGATCTTTTTAATTACCGTCAATGATCTGGTAAATGGAAGGAGGTATCTTTTGTTCAAGCTTTCTCTCTTCTTCGCTCTAAACCTTCTCTCTCTTCTAGCTATAAAGTCTCAACCTCAAGAGTTCTCTACCTTTGACCCCACTGATGAACCTCCACCTCAATGTTCTCAACCTCCGGCTTCTTCTCAACCTCTGGCTCCCCCCCCTCACTTCCTCCTCTTCCTCTTCCTCTTTGGCTTCTCCAGCATCATCACACACCTCTCCAGGCCCCTCCTCAGTAACAGGCTCTCCTAGTTGTACCACTTTGGCACCTACTTTCACCCCACCAACAGCTATTAGCCCCCTGCTACCTGTTCTTGCTCTATAGCGAAGCCCCCTTCTTCTACTCAGCATAAACCAGCCTCAATTCTTCCCTTGAGGGAGGTGGCCAGTGTGGATGGCTTAGTTAGGGTGCATGTTCCCTTCTCATTGACTGAACTCTCTCAAGTAGAAAAGAGACTAGGATCCTATACCTCTAATCCTCCTACTTTCACTAAAGAATTTCAATAGCTCACTCAGTCTTATAGTCTCACCTTCCATGATATATATATGATTCTTACCAACAACTTATTGCCTGAGGAGCACAGGCAAGTTTGGGGACAGGCTAGAGCACATGCAGATGAGGTTCACCAAACAAACACAACACACCTGGTTGGGGCTGAGGCAGTGCCCAACCAGGATCCACAATGGGATTATAATACCCCAGAAAGCATTTTAGCTAGAGATCAGTTCATGACCTGCCTCCTGGCTGGTCTCCAAAAGGTTGCCCTTAAGCCAGTTAATTATGAGAAGCTCCAGGAAGTCATTCATAATAAGAATGAAAACCCATTTCAATTCCTAGTATGCCTTACACAGGCTCTCTTACAACATACTAATTTAGACCCCAAAAGTACAGAGGGTAGGAAACTCCTGATGACCTATTTTTTTTTTCTCCCAGAGTTACCCTGACATCAGGGCTAAGCTTAAATGCTTTGAGAGAGGACCTCTGACTCCACAGGCAGAAGTCTTAGTGCTGGCCTTTAAGGTGTACTTTGGGAGAGATGAAAAAGCCCGCAAACAAAAATACCAAATGCTGGCCAAGGCCATCTGTCCAGCCTCAGCCACTACCCAGGCTTTCTTGTTTCCTAGGGCACAAGGACCACGGGGTCCCTGCTTCAAATGTGGTCAAAAAGGTCACTGGGCCCGGTTTTGTCCTAACCCCCACAAGTCTATGGGGCCATGTCCAAAATGCCACCAAGAGAGACATTGGGGTGTTGACTGCCACTGTTTCTCCCATGACAGTGGGCATCACTCCCAGTTCGCCCTCCAGCCGATATCCTAGGCTTGGCTACAGATGACTGAAGGAGCCCAGATTCCCTTGACCTGACCCCTGCCATCATTAGCAGGGAGCCATGGGTAATTATCATGGTATTGAAGCAGCCCATCTCCTTCCTTGTGGACACCAGAACCACTTACTCAGTCCTGATGTAGTATTGGGGACCAACCTCTCCTTCTAGTTCCCCTATTGTCAGGGTAGGGGAACAACCTCGCCAGACTTGCTGGACTCCACCACTTAATTGTATTTTCAGGGATGCTCCCTTGACTCATTCTCTTTTAGTGATACCAACCTGTCCAGTGAGCCAAAGTGGGAGCCTCTATCGCCTTTACTCCACCCATTCTCCTGATCCCAAACTCGCCACCGTACTCTCTCCTCCTTCTCCTAGCCACCCTACCTACAAGTTGTGACATTCCGCTTCCTTTACCAGCCTCTCAAGTGGACTCCCAAGTCTGGGATGTCCAAAACCCTTCTGTCTCTAGGCACCATCCCCTGTGGTCATTCAGCTACAGGATCCCACCCTGTCTATCACCCAAGCTCAATACCCACTTCCTCTCAAGAGCCTCAGGGGACTTAAGCCTATTATCGCTGAACTTCTAAGAAAAATCCTCCTTCGCCCCACTTCCTCTCCTTTTAACACCCCTATACTTGCAGTTAAAAAGCCCAATGGAACCTATCGCCTGGTTCAAGATCTCTGGCTTCTCAGTTCTGCAGTTCTCCCCCTCCACCCTGTTGTAGCTAATCCCTATACTCTCCTCTCCACTCTCCCCTCAGGTACCTCCCATTTCTCAGTTCTGGATCTCAAGGATACATTTTTCTCTGGATGCCCGGCCACAAAATATCTTTGCCTTCACCTGGACTGACCCTGACACCCTTGTTTCTACTCCGCTTACCTGGACTGTCCTACCCCAGGGATTCTGGGACAGCCCACACCTGTTTGGCCAAGGCCCAGCCTCTGATCTACTCTTCTTATCTCTCCCTAAATCTAAACTTATACAATACATAGATGACCTTCTCCTCTGTAGCCCATCCCTACCAGTTAGCCAAACTAACATTTCTGCTCTTCTAAATTTCCTATCCAGCAGGGGTTATCGGGTCTCACCCTCCAAGGTCCAATTGTCTATCTCTGAGGTCACTTACCTGGGGCTAACAATAACCCCAACTCACAAGGGCATCATCCTAGATAGAAAAGACCTAATACTGTCTCTGGCAATTCTCTCTACTAAAGAAGAAATTTTATCGTTTCTGGGAATGGCTGGTTTCTTATGGTCCTGGGTCCCCTCCTTTTCCCTTCTCGCCCATCCCTTATATGAGGCAGCCTTAGGCCCCTTGCATGAACCCCTTCTTAAGCCCATTACTAAACTCTTTTGGAGGCTCCAACAGGCTCTTCTTGAGGCCCCAGCCTTACATCTTCCAGACTTATCCCGTCCCTTCTCCTTCTATGTAACAGAAAAAGAGGGCTCTGCCCTTGGAGCCCTGGGTCACCAACTGGGACCCTCCTTTGCACCTGTAACATTCCTATAAAAAATTGGACTTGACAATCTAAGGATGGGCACCCTTCATCCCTGCCTTAGTGGCTCTGGAGCTCCTTATTCGAGAGTCCAAAAAACTAACTTTTGTGTCACCTATTACTGTCTTCTCACAATCTGTCTCACCTTTTACAAACTCCACCTAACTCCAGGGTCCTTTCCCTCCAGGTGGCGCTAACAGAAGACTCTACTCTCACTTTCCAACCATGCCCACCTCTTACTATTTCAAACCTTCTTCCTCAACCTAACTCTGACTACTCTTCATCTCATTCTTGCACTGAAAGTTTAGAGGAACTATTGCCCCACCCCTCACACATACAGGAAGACATATTACCTTAGGCCGTCTATAGCTGGCATACAGATGGCAGCTCCTTTGTATACGAGGGAGCTCAAAAAGCAAGCTATGCCATAGTGTCGGATACTGAGGTGGTTGAGGCACAAGCCCTCCCTGCCCAAACCACTAATCAACAGGCCGAACAGCTCTTACCCGCGCCTTCCAATTGGCCCAGGGGCAATCTCTTAACATCTACACAGACTCTAACTATGCTTTTCATATTCTTCTCTCCCACGCTGCCATCTGGAGAGAGCGTGGGTTACTTACAGCAAAGGGAGGATCTATAACCAATGCCAACCAACCAAATTATGTCCTTGCTAGAAGCCTCCCACCTTCCCACAGCCATCTGAATGGTCCACTGCTGGTCCCACCAGACGATTCCATCATTTCCAAAGGAAGTAACCGAGCTGATGAGACAGCGAAGGCTGCAGCCCTTAAAGGCCTAAACTCGTCCCATCCACCTCAGGAAATACTTACACTACAACCCACATTTTCCCTGACACATCTTCCTGACACTCGTCAGGTTCAGTCCTATCTATAGCCGCTCTTTCATCCTAACATCCGAGCCTTGTCTAACTTTGTCAAGACTCACCTGCAGTCCACCCCTGAGGACTTGGGTTTCCTAAAGACTCTATTCCTGCCTCTTGTAAGATTTGCCAGACCTCAGATCTTAACTCAGGATATCGTACTCCCCCCCTTTCCCTACCCACCAGGCTAGAGGCTCTCTCCCTGGGACTGACTGGCAACTTGATTTTACCCACATGCCAACAGTCAAACGTGTCTGGTACCTCCTGGTCTTGGTGGACACATTCTTGGGATGGGTGGAGGCTTTCCCCACTACTAACAAAAGAGCTCAGTTTCTGATCTCCTTCTCTGTGAGATTATCCCACGTCTTGGAATTCCTACCTCCCTCCAGTCAGACAATGGTCCTGAGTTCACTTTTCAGATTTCCCAGACCTTAACTAAAGCCCTTAACATTCCTTGGTATTTTCATATCCCATACCATCCCCAGTCCTCAGGAAAGATAGAACAAACTAACCGATCCTTAAAAAATACTCTTGTTAAACTATCACAAGAGCTTCACCTCGATTGGGTAAAACTCCTCCCCCTGGCCCTTTTCAGGCTGTGAGCTCTCCCCCAAAACCTCTATCTATCTTGCCCTTTGGGCTCTTGTATGGAAGACCGGTCCTAACTCCTGGTCTTTCAGCTAAATCCTCATCTCTCCCTGACCACCTCCTTACTCTCTTACTCTGTCAACTCCATTATCTTCTATGGAACTTTACTGACCACTGTTTACCATGACCACACACTAACCCCTGTGCATCTTCTATTAACATTGGGGATCAGGTCCTTCTCTCCCCTCCAGCCAAAGCCCCCATCTCTTACTCCTAAATGGCAGGGCCCTTTCAAGGTGATTCTTGTGACCCCCACAGCTGCTAAGCTTGAGGGCTTCCCTCACTGGATTCATCTATCCCACCTCAAGCCTTTTACCCACCTCCTTAAGATAATGCTCCCTCCTACATATCAACTCCAACAGGACCCTGCTCCCTCAAGCTCCAGAAGATGCCAAGATCAATCACCTTGTCTCCAGTTCCAGAGAAATGAGGCCTCACTACAGGAGCTGTATTCAACCCTACTAGATTGGATATGTATTTTTCCTCCTCTCCCTCTTGCCTATTTCTGTCCAAGGTAATCCCTAAGCACGGAGATTTGAGGTTCAAGAAACCATCATTGGCAATAAAGTCTCTCCAAATAGGGTGAGGAAACTGCTCTATGGGAGACTACCAAGAGCCGATTGGAATAGCCATCATCCCCACATCTATCCCTCCTCTCTTATTTGATAGAATTTTTGTTTGTTTCCTCTTTGATCAAACAAAAGATTATTGCAAAAAATGGCCAGACAGATATGGAGGCTGCCCATATTGGTCTTGCCAAATCCACGCATCAGCACAGAAGAAGCTCCTTCATCTGTGTAGAAAGACTCTCTACTTATACATCCGAGACCTTTAGGATTCCAGATGGGAAACAGGCGTCATTGGAAAACTCTACCACCACTATACACCTGATTTACTGATAAGTACCATCCATACCCAGAGAAAATACATCTCAATTACCCAATCCCTGGGGATGGGAGAAGTAGAGAAGGTAATTAAATACTCCTGTAAGGTCATTGCCTCTCTGACATCCCCTCTCCTAAATAATACAAACCTGTCATTTCGTCTCCTATTTCAGACTCTGACGTTGGCCTATAAGCTCCTCAATGTGAACCAACCAGGCCATTTCAAAGCTTGCTGGCTGTGTATCCCACTTGGGACCAACTCAGAACTACTGCTGACAGCTTCTCCAGTGACTCTGTCAAGTAACCTTACTTCACCATTCACTAACTGCCCTGACTCTGATGTTGCCACAACCCCCTACCTTTTTCATATCACCCTCTTTGGCATGGCAAGCTGTTTCAAGGCATCAGGGACACACTCTGTAGGAATGCTAAGTTCTTTAGACAGGAATAAAACTATAATCCTTGATACCTCATCTCAACCCCAATGCTCTACTGCCAATGATACCTTGATTCTTTGTGGTACTCAGGTCTGCCATCATCTGCCTGCTGGTTGGTCAGGTGTTTGCATGCTGGTGTTCCTCTTCCCTGAGGTGGGGGTGAAAAATGAAAAGGAGCCTCTACCAATCCCGGTCATGGACTCAATAGCTGCCCAGCAGGATAAGAGGGCAATTCAAATCTTGTCCCTCTTGGCTGTTGCAGGAATCACGGCAGCTGTCAGGACTGGGACGGCAGGACTAGTCACCTCACTGACTTTGTACTAACTCTCCAAGGACAGATCGACTCGCTGGCAGCAGTAGTACTTGAAAACTGATAGGATTGGGTCTCCTCACAGCTAAAGAAGGAGGCCTTTGCATTTTCCTCCAGGAGGAATGCTGTTCCTATGTCAACCAGTTGGGTATAGTAAAAGACAAAATCCAACAATTCCAGAGAAATCTACAAAAGCAAAGGGAACAGCTCGAGGCCTCTAACTCTTGGGCCTTCGAGAACCCCATATGGAAATAGATTCTGCCCCTCCTCACACTTCTGCTTGTCTTTCTGCTTTTGCTTTTTGCACCCTGCTTTATTAACTTCCTCTCTATAGTCTTCCAACAACAAATGCAAAAATTCTCTAACCAAACCATTAATCAGTTACTCTTACAGGATTATCAACCTCTGCCCTCATAACCAGATGACAATGACTTTCCAATTGACCCTGATGGTGGGGACCAGATATACCCTGAGAATGACCATGTCCTTAATCAGTAGAAAGCAGCATGAAGAGCAAAGGTTGCCCCTATGCCCTCCCCACCATCACCCCCTTCCTAGCTCACTTTTTAATAAAACAAAAAGGGAGGAATGTTTGGATCCGTAAGGAGACATTTCTACAGCCAGCCCCAAGGGACCTGACAAACAGGACATTTGTGAGGCCACCTACAGACCACCTGAAACCACTAGCACATGCTCTGGTCACCTTGTAAGAGAACTCACTCCCCAACCTCTTTTGCCCTAACCGGAGATGGCCTCATGACCCCTTCCCCTTTCCTTGATAAACCTCCCACATGGAACCAGTTGGATGGTGTGATCACTTTGCTGCACAGTCCTAACACACACACACACACACACACACACACACACACGAAACAGATATGAAAGAGATTTATTGGATGGAGGTGGGGAAATAGAGAGGAAAAGGAAAGAGAGACACATGGCGAGGGACCCCCAGGAAAGAAAGCGAGGCAGAGAGAGCTAGAGAGGAAAGTAAGAGAGGAGAGTGAGAGAGAGACAAAGTGGCAGGTTGGTCCTTTCATAGCTTGTGCATGCCCAGCTGAACCATGCCTGCCACACACCGGATGGGCAACACATGATGACAGCATAGGTTGCTAGGCAACCAAGAGCAGGCCGCCTAAATGATAACAGTTTATATACTTTGAAACAAGAACTGTGATTGGCAGTGTCAGTTAAGTCTGACTGAAACAGGCACACAGAAGCTGCTTTTTGCTTTTGCTAAAAAGCATGGATTTTTCACTTATGTGCACAAAGTAACTAAATTTAGGAAAAAGCCTAGCACTTTTGCCTTCATTTTGTGTGCTTTATATATTTATTTACTTATTTATTTACCTATCTGCAGGTCAGCTTGTTAACTCCTTAAGGCATATCTGTCAAACCTATTTCATTCTCCTGTTAGAAAAAAAATCACAGGATCATAAAGAAAAAGACTACTGTAACAGGCCCCGAGACCTTAGCACAACTGATGCCATTTTAGAGGTCCCATTCTGACCTTAGAACCCAGCACATAGGTCTCAACACCTGCCAAAACACGAACAAAGACCTTATCCTTCAAGGACCTATTTCATAGTTCTAGGATCCAGAAAAGTCCTTATGTTAGTATTTATATACAAATGCCATGCACACAACCAATCTTAAATCCAGTGAGGTTTATTGGATGGAGATGGAGAGAAAGAGAGAGAGACACACACACGACACACAGACACACACACACACACACACACACACACACACAGAGATGGTAGGGGAGGGGGTGACCCGACAGAGAGAGGGGAGAGAAAGCAAGAGAAGGGAAGAGCAAAAAGAGCAAGAGAGAAGGAGTGTGGCTGACAGGTTACTATGTTCCTGGCCCAGATGATGTCATAGGATGAAGGTACTGACATAGGACATTGTTAGGACCCTAAAGGTCCCTACAGGAAGGCCACTTGAATTGTCTGCACAACATAACACCCTAAATCTTGCCTTTTGGCTTCTGTCATCTCACTTCTTGCTAACTGTTGTTGGTAACTTAAGTCAACCAGGATGTGGGTTTTGTGATAAAAGATAAAGAATGGTAAGGCTCAGGGCTGCATGATTTGGGCAATGTTGGTATAATGTTCTTTTTAAATGTATATGCCTTACCCTTTTTTAATTCAAATGCTGATTTCCCCACCCCCAACTCGCTGGTTTCAATCTGGATATTGCATTGTGATACTCACTATAAGCATCCTGTCTCAACTCTTGTGTAAACAGGACACAAATAAAGCAACTAGATACAATGTTGTGCAATGGGAGGAGCCAGAGGACAGGAAAGAGGGGAGGAGCTAGAGAACAGGAAGGGGCGTGAAGGAGGAGGAGCTCGAGGAGAAGCGAGCACGAGGAGAGATCTTGGAGGACATGAAGCATGATCCAGAACTAAGATTTTACAAAAAGCAAGTATAATGTGGGAAATCTAAATATTAGGAAACTGAGGGCTTGGAGGTTTAGGAGGGAGTAAATATTGCCCAGAATTGTGTTCTAGGTTAACTAAAAACCCAGTCTCTGTGTGGTGATTTGGTTATACAGCTGCTGAGGATTAACAGCAGCATTACAGAAGATAAGCCATAGTAAATATTAATAACTTCTACAATAGGGCAAGTTCCCCATGCGGTTGCCAGCTGGCAATATAGACTTTTTATTTGGCCCTAAGAATGTCTGTGTGTTCTCTACCCCTCCAGTCTAATGTTTCAACAGGGATAACTTTGCCTCTGGTCTGAAGGTGTTTTTTATTCTAACCCAAATGATGACTGTCTTTTTCCCACTGGTTGGAGTATAACTTTGTAATCTTCATGATTGATTAGGTGTGGAGAGCTGTCAAGCTGCTTTGTTATTCAGGAGAAAAACATGTTTTCACCCTGGCTTTCACCCTGAGAGAGAGAAAAGAAGTTTTGCCAAGTGCCTTAAACCTTGTTTCTGTGACCTTAGACCATATCTGCTACGGGGAAGTCATTTTAGAAAACGAGTTTGGCAGTTCCATGAACTTCTTTCTTGTATTGATGTGACTTGGTTTTGCTTTGCCTATAAAAAGGAACTGTGGAATAAACACATGCAGCAGTCTTACTGACAGCCCTCTCCAGCTGATCCCATGTGTAGTGTGACATTGCTTTAATTATTTCAGTCCTCACTCCCCACTCAGGGACTGTTCGACTCTGCCGGCGGGCTCTGGCAATTAGTTTTTGCTGTTGTTGTTTTTAAGACAGGGTTTCTCTGTGTAGTCTTGGTTATCCTGGTCTACTCTGTAGACCAGGCTGGTCGCTAACTCACAGAGATCTGCCTGCTTCTGTCTCCCGAAGTGCTGGGATCACAGGCGTGCACCACCAGGCCCAGCTATGATTGATTAATTTTAAAAGAATCAGAAAAAAGGGAAGAAATAAAGGGCTACTTAAGTCACTTCAGTAAGGAGAATGCAGTAGGGTGTAAAGAAAAGTTATAGCAGAAAGAGAAGGATTCAAACATTTGCATAAAAATTTTACTAGGTAGGGGAGATGGAAAGATTTGAATATGAAAAGCTTTATACTGCTTGACAGAGACAGGTAAACCCTAATATTTAATGCTTCTTATTCTCCTTCAGGCTGAAAGCAGAGAAGTAAGTCATTATCCTTGAATCTCAGGGACTACAAAGCCTCACTGGATTGACCCTCTGTAGATGAGGACCTGTAGCCTGGAGGGTGAAGTAGCATCTTGAGGCAGAAGTGATCGTCTGCTGAAAAATCAGCTTTCCCTTGAAAGTAGTAAGAAGATCCTCAGACCACCATGCAGGAGCTAGACCAGTGATTCTCAACCTGTGAGTCACAGCCCCTTCGGGGCTCACAGATCAGATATCCTGCATATCAGATATTTACATTACAGTTCATAATAGTAGCAATATTATAGTTATGAAGTAGCACAAAAATAATTTTATGGGTTGGGTGTCACTACAACATGAAAACTATATTAGAGGGTTGCAGCATTAGGAAGGTTGAGAACCACCGAGCTAGACTAAACAGTAAGACTACATCCAGGGCTGCTTAATTGTGTGTACACCTGTCCCTTGCCACAGTTCTTCCTCTGTTGAAGAGTTTAAGGCTCATTTTAGTACTACAAAGATGGACTTTGGGAGGGGTGCCACTAAATAATTTTATCTGTTCCTTTTCCAATGTGGCCACACAACAAATCTTTCTTGGTTTTTCATAATTACTTATCTCTTTGATTGGTACACTAGGGTGGGTGGCTCAGCCTATTTTGTTGGGGCTGCTGGAGCCCCGGTTTTTATTCTAAAAACAGCAGGTCAGGACCAGTGCAGACCTGTTTTAGGAGGATAGCATTAAGCTGTTATGTCCAGTTCGCGAACCCCAAAAGACCAGGAATAAATAGACTCCGCTGTAAATACATGAGGTTTTTTAAATTATATACGCATTCGAACATGGGACACAAATCTCCTGTGGAAACAGGAGAGGAATGCATCCCCGAGGTCTAGGGGTACAGAGTTTTTAAGGGAAAAAACCACCAGCAGTGACATATATCCTTTGGCATTACATGATTAGGTAAGGGAAACTGACTTTTGAAATGACTGGTCCACTTTAGGTGCCAAGACTACAAACAGTTCTGGGCCGGTTTCCTAGCAACTGTATAACTAGAGGGCAGGGAAAGAATGCAGTAAGTCTAGTTCCTCCCCTCAGGGCATTACTGGACATGTCTCCACCTAGCTAGTCTTAAAACAATACCCACTGATTTGGTCTTTCATTCCCCCCTTCTCTTGATCATTTGAAGACCCAATCTTGGGTCTTGCCAATATGACCCCTGGAGTCAGTCCTCCAAATTTACCTTTCCGTAATGGGGTCTGAGTACCATTAGCTATATTGCTCTCACGTATTCCTTCATGAAAGCCATCAAGCGATTTAAAATACAAATACAAAATACAAAGGTAAAAATCAAAATGAGTAGGGGTCCCTTCAGGGTGGATGTAGGGGTAGTAAGCCCTATATTATACTATTATCCCAGGATTCAAACCATCTTCTGGAATCTTTTTTTTTTTTTCCTCTAGGGTCTCTCCAGGCTTTTAGTCTAGTTGCTGCAATACTAGTTTCTATTCCAGCTAAGCAGATCCCAAGATAATAGCTAATGTCAGGGAGCCCCTTTTGACTTAGCATTTCAGCCTGCTAGGTGGGATTTGGGGCCAAGGGTCTTGTTTTCTGAAACTGCTTCAGTACTGACAATAGGACCATTGGCATCAGGGGCTAGGAAGGCTGAAATGCCAGTCAAAGGCTGGGCAATGGGGCAGTTCTCAGAAGTGTCTGTTTAGCTGATCCACCTGAAGAGGCAGGGAGCAATCATGTCAGCTTCCAGCAAGTCCAAATTTCAGCTTGCAGTCCATAGCTGATCCCAAATAGAGTCAAACAAGTGAAAATCTGCTGAGACATTCAGACTAGAGACAGAAGTTAAGATTTGTCTATTAAATGTGAAAAGTGAGGAATCCCAAGATCAAGGAAAACCTCATCTGGGATCCGTTTGAGCTATGTCTCATGACTTCTTGATTTCCTGAAACTCAGATGAATTTTTGGTATACAAAAGGAAATATATATTAAAAAACTCAGAAAAGTAACATATCAGCAAATCTAATATAACAACATTTTGAGAGTAACAGGTAAAACTATATCCAACGGAATGGGCACCAGTTAGCTGTTTGTTCTGTATCCTTTATAGACAACTTAAGTGTGTCCACAATCTGAAACTCTTAACATTTTAACTGTGGGCCCTGTTGGTAATCAGCCATCAAAGGAGCTCAGCCATCTTTTATACATTTAGCAACTACTTTTAGCCTCCATCTCCATGTAATAATGGAAAGTTAGACAGAAATATATTAATGGCTTTAGTGCTAAACCCTGGATGCTTGGATTTTTCTTAACAAAGCAACTAGAAGGAATAGGTGTAAGATATTCCTGTGTCAAAGTCTACCCCAGAAATGGCAGATATTAAGAATACCATAGTGAAGACTATGGCTTTTTGGTCATATATACACATTAAACAGATGTTTTTAGCATGATGAGAAGCATCTTTAAATCTATCTTTAGAAAACAACCAAAGGAAATTAAAATCTCGAGCTGGTGACTGAATAATAAACAGTCAGTGCTCCATCAACTTATCAGAACTCTATTGATCAACATCAAAGTCCTGAACTTCTGAAATCTTATAACAACATAAGCACAACAATAGCAAAGGGGGGGGAGAAAAACTTAAAATATCTCCCAATTTTAATATGCCTTAGAAATTCTGTCCCCAAACTGAATGGGGGAAGACAAAAGAATTGTGAGACAGAATCTGGAAAGTTGTATCCATTACAATCAATAAGGGGTGTGTGTGTCCACATTAACACATAAGGAGTGTGAGTACTGTGTGGGTACCCAGGGTTGAAGAGATGGCATATAAGAGAGGTGTAAACGTGTTAGTGGTTAGTGGAAGCACAGCTCTGAGAAACAAGAGGGAGGTATGGGAAGTGAATCAAGAGAGCCGAGAAGGGGGATTCTAGAAGCAGGAAAGACCTTGAGTCTGGTAAAGTTTCTTCCCGAGAATCACGAACTCCACAAATCAACAAGATTTTCTGTGAAGGCTGGCAACATAAATATGAGATTCTTCTTATATAAAGACATTTTCAGATTAGTGTAGAGGAATTTTAATCCAGCAACATGTCTGCTCTTATCTCATCCAAAGACCTTCTGGGTCTGTGTAATCTAGCTAGAATGCAGACAATCACCTTTAATCCTGAATATTGAAGGTAAAGATAGTTGGTTCTAACCCCCCCTACCCTCCAGACAGGGTTTCTCTGTGTAGTCTTGGTTTCCCTGTAGTCTTTTGTAGACTAGGCTAGCCTCGAACTCACAGCGCTCCACCTGCCTCTGCCTCCCTGAATGCTGGGATTAAAAGTGTGTACCACCATGCATAGCATAAAGTTAGTTTTGTAGAAGGAAGCACCCATGTTTTGAAAGTGATGTCTAATTGAAAGTCAGACAAAGTGACAAATCAGAGAAAGATCTGACAGGATAGGATATGGCCAGCTCTCATAAGAAGAGAGGACTTGAGAGATAGAGAGAGCAACCTTACAGAGACAGGTTGAAGAGAGAACAAGCCAGGCACAGGTGAAGACAGAATGAGCCAGAGAATGAGAAAGAGCCTGATTGCCATAGTTAGTATAAGGCCACGAAGAGCAATTCAGTCGGAAGCCAGTTTGAATTAATCAGCTTGGAGGGACTGTGAGCCAGAAGAGCTGAGTTAAACCAGTCAACCAGAGTTCAGAAAGAGCTAGGAAGGGCAAGCTTATTCAACAGTAAGTCTCAGAGGATAAAAACATTTTAGGCCTAGATTAGATTGTATGGAGGCTAGAAGCTTCCGGGACATCTGGCGAGTAAACATTACTTTTACAGATTAGAAATGTTAACGTAGGAATGAGCCATACTCAAGGCCTAAGCCTATGTAACCTTCAAGCATTGGCTCATTCTTTTCCTGAGGATTTCCTGGCATCTCACAAACAAGTTTAATTCTTTGTTTATAGTAAAAATATTTTAGCTTCTCTTACAAAACCAAGTGAGCCAGAGTTTTACCTTCTCAGCTGCGATCCCATCCAGTGTATATCAGAAACCACCCTATGATCTCATTTCCTCAAAATGAAAAGGTTCCTTAGCAAGCTCTTGACATGTAGCTATACCAAAAAATGATATATATGGCTTCTTTAAAGACTCTCAGTCATGACTTTCCTAAAAAGCCTAATCTTTTGCTCTTGTTATGTGTTAGGAACAGAGGACTGTACTTGTTGGCTTGTGTTTAGACAACATAGCCCTGATAACAGATACTCAGCATGGACCAGGATGGCTATTGCTAAACTCTGGTAAGGGGTGTGAGGAGTGGATGGTAATGAGTAAGCGCAAGATGACTCATATTGGATATATGGGGAACCCAAAAGTAAACAGCGGGACAATGATATAATCTGTAGTTCACTATTCCTGGCAGAATGCTATTTGTGTGTGTGTGTGATTCTGTCTTGATGTCCAAGCATTGGCATTTGCCTAGACTAGCCTGCCTATAGGCCTGTATCTAAGTCTCTGTGCACAGGCATGTCTGTGTCTACCTGTTCTTGGCCCATGTTACTTTTGTGTGCCAGAGTGCTTGATGCAGCTGCATGTCTAGAGACATGTGGGCTGGCAAATAAGTCGTGCCCAATCTACCTGTAATTTCTTGAATTCTCTTCAGCCTCCCAGCATCCAGTAACACCCTTCCATTCCTGGCACTGGAGTATGGAGCTCATATACACTATTGTAGGAAATAGATTGTTACAGTCCATTTTCAATAGGACCTTCTTTCCAAAGCTATGACTGGCTATAGCAAAGCTCTGTCAGAAAGGTCTGTGACTGAACCAGCATTGCGGGAGTGCAGTCTAAGCTTCAGACTGTTCACTGGATGAGGTTTTGTGTCCTCGGCCAATGAGATGGAGAATTTGGCAGGAGTGGAAGTTTAGGGTTATAGGAGAACAGAAATTTTTCATGATTGGAGAATTTAAAAAACCACTGTCTTGTGCCAAATCAATATTCCAGTGGGTTTTTTTTTCCTATACTAGCATCCCTTTATGTGTAATTGTATGTTTAAAAGTCCTTTTTTCCCCACTAGTCTCTTGAGCTTATTATTTTACTACTTCCAATACTTGTACTACCTTTCTCTAAGTCCTCCTCTCTCTTTTAGCCCTATGATTGAATGTGTGTTAAACTTCTTCCTAATAAACTCCAATTCTGTCTTATAATGGCTCATCCTGAATTTTTTTCTGGGGGACAGTTAAAAAAAATATCACATCTTTACCTGACTGAGTCCCCAGTGCCCCATTGCTACTGCTACTAGCAGCCAAAGGGGGGTTTTAAGGATGCAGTAATCAAAATCATTCAAATGGGGCTGGAGAGATGGCTCAAAGGTTAAGAGCACTGGCTGTTCTTCCTAAAGGTTCTGAGTTCAATTCCCAGCAACCACATGGTGGCTCACAACCATCTATAATGAGATCTGGTGCCCTCTTCTGGTGTGCAGCTGTACATGCAGGCAGAACAATGTATAAATAACAAATAAATAAATCTTAAAAAAAATCATTCAAACGTTTTTCTTGGGAAGACTTAATCTGGAAAAATAATCAGCATGTTGGCTACACTGATGAGGAATATCTGCAGAAAGTTTAGAGTTGTAGAGAAGAAACTTAATCAAAATAAGAAGACAGGTTTGTAAGATCTGTTATTTGACTGGTCAGTGTGGAATTTAAGTATTGTTCACACTTGAAAGTTAGGCTACTGTCGTCATTGAGAGCTAACAGTGTTCTGATCAAGCTGTGCCTTGCCCTGATTGGCTCAGTCTTGAGTACAAATGCAGAAGCAGAAAGGACACCATATTTTATCTGTACATATATCTGTACACATATCTGTGAAGCAGACCAATATTTTAAATTTATTTTCATTTTTATTTATTTATCACTACTGGTCTGCCACAGCCCACCAGCAGCAGTGTTGAGGTCTGCCCAGGGCCCTCTGCACTCCACTTCCCTTGTGCACCCCACACCCCAGTTCCCAGGACCCACCCTGATCTGCAGCCCCATAGACTAGCATGGATCAGGGAGCAGCAGGTAAACCAGAGGACTGTGGCCATATGGGACTACAAGCTCTCCCTAAAACCTTAGAGACCTACTACCATCAGAGACCACCAGGCCTGCTAACACCAGAGTCAACCAAATGTCTATAGAGATCAGCACAAGAACCCAAGCAACAAAACCCAGGGCCATATGACACCACCAAACCCAGCTATCCTACCATAGCAAGCCCTGAAGATACTATCACATGGAAGAACAAGAATATGATCTTAAATCTGAGCTTATGAAAATGATAAATGCCTTAAAAGAAAAAATGAATCCCTTAAAGAAATGCAGGAAAATGCAATCAAACAGGTGAAAAAATTGAATAAATCCCTTAAAGAAATATAGGAAAATACAACCAAACAGAAGAAGGAAGTGAATAAAACTTCCCAAGACCTAAAAATGGAAATAGAAGCAATAAAAACAAAACAAAACACCACAATCTAAGGCAATTCTGGAGATGGAAAATGTAGGGAAGAGAACAGGAACTAGAGAAAAAAAGCATCACCAGCAGAATGCAAGAGATAGAAGAAGAAATCTCAGGTGAAGAAGATACAATTGAAATCAATACATCAGTCAAATAAAATGTTAAATCTAAAAAGTTCCTGACACAAAAAAAGTCAGTAGCCCTCCTTTATACAAGTGACAAAAGGGCTGAGTAAGAAATTAGGGAAACAACACCCTTCCCAATAGCTACAAATAGTATAAAATATCTTGATGTAACTCTAACCAAGCAAATGAAAAACCTGTATGACAATAACTTCAAGTCTTTGAAGAAAGAAATTGAAGAAGATTTTAGAAGATGGAAAGATTTCCCATTCTTGTGGATTGGTAGGATTAACATAGTAAAAATGGCTATCCTACAAAAAGCCATTTACATATTCAATGCAATTCCCATAAAAATTCTAACACAATTTTTTACAGACCTGGAAAGAGCAACCATTAACTTCATATGGAAAAATAAAAGACACAAGATGGCAAAAACAATTCTGTACAATAAAAGAACATCCCTGATTTCAAACTATACTACAGAGCAATAGTAATAAAACCTGCATAGTATTGGCATAGAAACAGACAGGTTGATCAGTAGAATTGAACTGAAGACCCAGAAATAAATCAAGTGCCCACACTCATATAGGCACTTGGATTTTGACAAAGGAGCCAAACCCATACAATGGAAAAAAGAAAGCATCTTCAACAAATGGTGCTGGTCTAACTGAATGTCAGCACGTAGAGAAATGCAACTCAAAACAACTCTAAGACTCCATCTTACACCAGTCAGAACAGCTAAGATCAAACACTCAAGTGACAACGCATGCTGGCGAGGCTGTGGAGAAAGGGGAACCCTCCTCCATTGCTGGTGGGAGTGCAAACTAGTACTTTTCTGGAAATCAATCTGAAACTTTCTCAGAAAATTGTTAACAGTTCTACTTCAAGACCCAGCCATACTGTATAATTCCTGGGCATATGCCCCAAAGATGCTCCACCATAAATCAAGGACATTTACTCAACTATATTTATAGTAGCTTTATTTGTAATAGCCAGAATCTGGAAACAACCCAGACATCCCTCAACCAAAGAATGCATGAAGAAATTGTGGTACATTTACACAGTAGAATACTACTCAGCTATTAAAAACAAGGAAATCATGAAAATTTGCAGGCAAATAGAAGAAACTAGAAAATATCATCCTGAGTGAGGTAATCCAGACCCAGAAAGACATACATGGTATGTACTCACTTATAAGCAGATATTATACGTCTAGTACAGGATAACCATTCTACAATCCTCAGACTCAAAGAAGCTAAGTAACAAGGAGGGCCCATGGAAGAGTGCTGGAACGTCACTCAGAAGGGGAACTAAAATAGACAGCAGAAGTGGATGAAGAGAGGGAACTGGGCAGGAGATGGAATGGGGAGGGAAACAAGGTGGAGATCAGATGTGGGGAGATCTGGGGTAGAGGGGTAAGAGGGCTGGGAACAAGAAGGGAAACTGAGAGGGACCATTTCTTTGACAGGGTAGGCTCCTGGGAGGATATGGGTGTGACTCTAGCTGAGGTTCCTAATGGGGAGGGGGACATGGAGACTGAAGTGACCACCTCCTAGCCAGGCAGGACTAGTGGAGGGAGGGGAATGACAACCAACCCACAAAAACTTTCATCCAGAAATTACCCTGCTTTCAAGAAGTTCAGGGATAAAGAGGAAACAGAGATTGAGGTAACATGCAACCAATAATTGGCCCAACGTGAGACCTACCCAAGGTAGAGAGCCAGCCTCTGACACTAATACTGATGCTCTGCTATGCCTAACATGACTGCTTTCTAGGAGGCTGCACTTAGCTGCAGACCGAGACAGATGCTGGGATTTGCAGCCAAGCACAGTGTGGGGGTGGGGCAGGGGTGTCTTGTGGAAGTGTTGGGGGGAAGATGGAAGAACCTAGAGGGGGCAGGAACCTCACAGGAAGACCAAGAGAGATAACTAACCTAAACCTAGACCCACAGGGGCCTACAGAGACTGAGACATCAAATAAGGAGCATGCATGATTTGGACCTAGGTCTCCTGTTTTTCACGTGGGTTGCCCGAGGGTGTGTGTGTGTGGGGGGGAGGGCTGTTTCTAACATGGACTCTATTGTCTGCTTTTGGATCACTTCCCCCCAGCAGCGCTGCCTTGCCTGGCCTCAGTGGATGAGGATATGCTCAATCCTGATGTGACTTGATGTGCTGGGGAGGGTTGACAGGGAGGTAAGGGGTGGGGAGGCTCCCTTTTTG
>NC_083354.1:14948046-15023046 GCF_030254825.1 Meriones unguiculatus | reverse complement strand
GACAGCTAGAACTGAGTGGCATTTGAGGAAAAGTATGGAAGCGTACTGCAGTAGAAACTTTCGAAAACATATGGGGAAATATGAGGGGGACAGCAACTGTTCATCTCTTCTTACCAAATTAACCTTCCAGTGCTGGGACTAGGTTATATCCAATTAAGTTATGGGCCAAAGGAGTCCTATGGAAATTGGCAAATAACCCAGGCTGTTGCCAAGATAACAGATTGTTCTCTAGAAACTTACAACATGGCCCCATGAAGACAACACCCACATAACTCACTGAACATGGAAAGGTCAAACTGGTTCCTAGATAGAACTTTCACCCCATGCTCCAGTGTCTTTGATGTAGGAACGTAGTTTGTAGACTGCCAAAAGAGAAATGGAAACACCAACCCAGCGACAAAACCTTTGACCTACAATCTGTCCCTACCTGCAAAATATGCTAGTGCAACGGTGGCACAAAGTTTGTGCGGAGTAACCAACCAATGTCTGGTTAGACTTAACTCCAACTTCAGGAGAGGGAAGCCAAACCTGACATAACTTGGCTGTCCTAGCCAGAGATTAAAAATCCCAGAGACCTAGGGCAAAACGAAATACTACTGGAAAAATAGTGACAATAAAACGACTCCTAATTATATTCTGCTATACTCATAGATCGATGATTTATTCAGACTTCATCAGAGAGGCTTTTTCCTGCAGTGGATGGGCCCACAACCAGACATTATATAGAGAGCAAAATTAGGGAACCCTGTGGAAGAGGAGGAAAAGGAGTGTGTAATTAGAGTGGATTGAGGACACCAGGAGAACAAGGCCCTCTAAATCAACTGAGCAAGGCTCATTTGAGCTCACAGAGACTGAAGCAGCAAGCAAGGGCCTACATCAGAACAAAATGAATGCCTACAGACTGGGAAAGGATCTTCACCAACACTATATCTGACAGAGGGCTAATATCCAGAATATATAAAGAACTCAAGAAGTTAAAAAGCAACAAATCAAGTAATCCAATTAAAAATGGGGTACAGAGCTAAACAGAATTCTCAATAGAGGAATATCGAATGGCAGAGAAACACTTCAAGAAATGCTCAACATCCTTAGTCACCAGGGAGATGCCAATCAATACAACCATGAGATTTCACCTTACACCCATCAGAATGGCTAAGATCAAAAACTCAAGTTACAACACATGCTGGAGAGGATGTGGAGAAAGGGGAACCCTCCTTCATTGCTGGTGGGAATAACCTTGTATAAACAATAGATTTCTAAACACAATGAAGGCATTAAATCCTTTTCAGTATTTTCACATTGCTAATAACCAGCAGTGTTCTTAACAGCTAAGAAAAAAAATATTTTTGCCAAGTTTAATTTTGGCTCCAATGATAAATTTTTTTTAAAGAAAATTTAATTATCCTATCCAAATTAGAATACTTACCTCAAAGTCTTTTAAGTACAAATGGAATAAATATGTAAACACTTAGATGACATAGACAAATAAAAGAATATTATATAATCATATAATATAAAATACATAAATTATATAGATTGTATACTTGCATAAGAGTATATATTTGTACTATAATTATATAAATATATTAAAATATATAATTATAATATAATCACAATATTTGTAATATACAACTATAAAACAAGATTATATTTAATCGTTCTTGTGTTTATCATTTTTAGGATACAGCACATAAAGCATAAATATTTGTTGTATTCATGTATTTTGTGACCTTTCAGTCCATGAATAAATCACAAATTTGGTGATTCTAGGGACCTAAAATGAATACCACCATGTAAAGTATCTGACTGCATGAGAGCCTCTCCTCTTCTCCTGGAATCACTTTGTAAGCAGTCCTCCAAACTGCCAGCCTCCCTTCAGAGATAGCCTGGATTCTGTTCTCTGATCTCGGCCAGTAAGACAGGTGAGTTTACCACTGAATCCTCAGAGGGAGCATTTGAGTGGGACTGGGAGGAGAGGAGTGAGGGGCTTCAGCAGGGATACAAAATGAATAAATTGTAATAAGTAAATTGATTAAAATTTTAAAAAGGGAGACTTGTTGAGGGAATATTTCTTTAAAGACTGAATCCATTCAATTGCTCCTAAAAAAAGGCCCCACATCAAAATTCCTAAGCAGTAGAGTAAAGGGGAATCCATAGCTAATGCTGACATCAAGTTTTAGGTACTATTTTTATGTTTTTAAAAAATAATGCCAAGGAAATAAACATGGCTGGTGTCTAATGAGCAAATTGCTGAGCTGGAGAATTGCAAATCAAGGAATGAATCTCAGCTGGGGAATCCTGGTAGCAGAGACCAAACTAGCTGGAGAATTTTAAGTCCCATGCAACAGAAACTCAATAAATCTCTGGGGAAAAAAATCAGCTAAAAATCTGTAAGATTGTTAATACTAAGTTTCAGAAATAAGATTTTTTTCAAATTATATATTTATATATTGATAGCATCTCTCTAAAATAGTATTATCTAGTTATAAAAGATAAGGTAATTGCATACACAAAGAAATCCAATATAAAAATACTGAAATAAACATTTATGTTTATGCAGGAGCCTCATTTACAATGTAAGAAAAGTTACAGAAAACAAGAAACTAAATCTCAAAAATGAAAACGCAGAATAATGGGATGAGAAGAGTCATCATTTTGAGCTTTGCAGCTTGTCCCAAGTCAACACACATTTACCACAGGTTCATGATAAAGTTCAGCTGATTTAGGAACTATGAAAGGACCTTAAAGCTCAACCTGTGGAGAAAGAGATTCCAGAAGACAGGTCTGGAGCTGTGAAGGACGCATCTGGCAGGATTCCTGCCAAGAAGAGCAGGGTGAAGCGGAATAAGGGTCAGGGAGAGAGCACAACAGCCAAGGCATAAAAAAAGAGCTGAAATCAAAAGTCAAAAGCAATTCAGCAGGAGGCAGAGGTCAGAGGAGATGCCTCCAGAAGGTGCCTGGATGACTCTTAGGGCCACACCTTCTGGCCTCCACAGAAGGCATGACTCCCAGGCATGTGGGGATGACTTTAGAGCTCACAGAAGCAAGCTATGGGCACCAGCCTCATTTGCTCCTTCCTCGTAGTGTTCTGTAGTTATACTGAGGTTATACTGACACATACCAGCTTCACCAGCTTTTCAGTCCCACGGGAACAGAATCAAGTCTCATTTCTCAGAACAAATGTATCTGCTTAAAGCTTCGGCAACTTAGCACGCCAGTGGGGCTCCAAGGTTGCTCTGTCAAATGTTGGGTTACCCTTCATCTCACAGATCAATATCTGAATGGAAGAAAGGGTTGAGTAATTTCTGTTCTGGTATTTTACAACATTTTGCAGCTTGACAATGTGCTGAATAACCTTTATGGCTGGCTACACACGATGCTGAAGAGGAAAAGTGTGAAGCTGAACCAGAATGCAGGGATCTGAGCTCTCATGTTGCAGTTTCTAGATGTGAATTGTCTTCTTCTCTATGTCTCTCTCTCTTTAGTAAACTGGGGTCAGCATCACATAAGATTATTGCGAGGATTACAAAAGATGCATAAAAGCATTTTGAAGCACACATTCACTCTTATTTTAAAGATTTATTATTATAGCTGGGTGTAGTGGTTCATGCCTTTAATCCCAGCACTTGGGAGGCAGAGGCAAGTGGGTCTCTGTGAGTTCAAGGCCACCTTGCTCTACATAGTGTTTCCAGGACAGCCAGAGCTTCATAGTGAGACCCTGTCTCAAACAAACAAGGAAAATTATTACTGTTGTTGTTGTTATTAACTATATTTTGTTGTTTGTGGGTGTTTTGCCTGCCTGACTTTATCTGTATCAAGTATGTACAGGTGCCTGTGAAGGCCAGAATTGGGCATCAGAGCCCTGGAACTGAAGTCTTCACTGTTGTGAGCCACCAGATGTGGGTGCTGAGAACCAGATCCAGGTCCTCTGAAAAAACAGAAGAACTTTGACCTCGGAGCTATCTCTCCAGTCCCTTATTCTTCCTTTACCTGCTTAGATCAGCTAAACAGAGAATTCTCAGTAGAGGAATTTCGAATGGCAAAGAAACACTTCAAGAAATGTTCAGCGTCCTTAGTCATCAGGGAGATGCAAATCAAAACAACCCTGAGATTCCACCTTACACTCATCAGAATGGCTATGATCAAAAATTCAAGTGACAACACATGCTGGAGAGGATGTGGAGAAAGGGGAACCCTCCTCCATTGCTGGTGGGAACGTAAACTTGTACAACCACTTTGGAAATCCACCTGGTACTCTCTCATTCCTTTTCTTTGAGCCCTTTTTGCCAATACTTTTTTTTCCTATGGAAAAGAATCATAACTGAAAGATCTAACCTCAAACAGTGCCTGAAGAAGGTCTTCAACACAGAGGAAAAGATGCACAAGCCGAGGCCCTGCAGGTGCATTGCTTGCTGCAATGGTGAGTAGTTCCACTTTCATGGAGCCGATTCCCCCTGGCTAAGCAGATAATAACTGCTTGACATTACTGGTGACACATGTCCTCAGCGAAAGAAATTCAACCAATGTCACAGCTCTCCTGTACAACAGCAAAGGAAACACATGTACACCCCAGGCTATTTGTAGAAGGCCACAGTCCTTCTCAGTAACACGGGTCAGAGATCTTTGCAACCCACACTTTCTGTCCAGCATTCTAATGAGGGTGGAAGCAGTATGTCCCTATTACTCCATCCTGATGAGCCAGCCCAGGAGCAAATTTTATTTGCAACATGTCTTTCTACAAAGAGATACGTTTTTGAGTAGTTTTTCAGGTACATTCGACAGTCGAATTTATAACAGAATCCACATTTGAACTTCATCAAACACAGAGCCACGATAAGCATTTAGACTGGAGGAACAAGAGATGTGGGAGAAATGACCGAATTAATTAGCATTTTTAAGAAAAAGAAATAATATGGCAAGACTATCAGTATTTTTTTGTACAGCTCAAGAGCTCCTTCCAAATGGCCAGTCAGATATCACACCCACATCCATACCCCAACTCTCTCTGCCCCGCTCCATAAATCCTGTCCTCCAACCTTTAGGAGGACGTCATCTGAGAAATGTTATTAGCTAGCATCTGCACATGAGAAATTTAAAGTCTCGCTTCTCTGTCTGCTTTTCCCCACTCTCTTTGATTTGTCCCCAAGTCCCCCCTAACACCTGACTAGAGTCCACAACAAGCTAAGATGCTCATCCTTATTAAGCAAAGAGAAGAAATGGGAAATTCAGACACCATCTTTCAGATAGTGAGCCTGCTGTTTGAACCATGAACTTTCTTTGTTCATGGTACCTTACTGGTCATACCTTTTATTTTTTTCCCAGAGTTCAGTCAAGTGTGTGTGGGCAACCGAGCTCACTCACAGGAGAAAGAAGTGATTATTCCCAAGGTTTGCTGGCAGGTCTATGAACCATGTGGAGAAGATAGGCTTACACAGAAACAGAACGAGGCTGGGGAAAGAGGCAAAGATAGATGCAGCTTAAGAAAAGGCTGGAGCTGTGCTGTTGAGTGTCCTGGAATGTGGCTATGGTAGCAGGAGCCTGTGCCACTTCTGGGATTCAGGACCAGTTTCTGAAATGTTCACAATATTTCCATGTCTACTTTTCGGACTCCAAGGCCAGTAAGGACCAACCAAAGCTTTTCTTTCATTTCAAGTTGCAAAATTAGATCTTCTTTCTCAAGGACTCCCCCTCTATCCTCAACTACTCAGGAAGGAAAAAAAAAAAAGTAAACCATGCAAGGTAAACAGAAAATGCCCAAATCTCCCTTTCAAAGTGACAGCTGGGTCAAATCACACATGACATTGTCTCTGCCCTGCATATGCTTAAAATTACAGATACAAGGATACACGGAGGACAGTCACTTTCCTTTCTATCTATGATCCCAACTTCCATATCAGCTCTAACCTTACAAAAGTAATTACAGAATGAAAGCAGTACATTCCATCAAGGACAACCTAGGAGCAGACAGGCTATAGGTGAGCTCTGATCCAAACACTAAAAACAAGGTTGTTTTGGTGGGAAATAATTCAGACCCCCATAAATCATTCTAATCACCTATTCAATCACCTACTCACTTAAAAGCATGTATTTTTAGAACTCTATTGCCTGTCACATTTTAACCAACATTGACTGAAAAATGTTTCTCTCTAGTCGTAGTTAGAATAACCTGTGTTCTTTCTGCCCATCCACTTCTCCAAGGGAAAAATGACCTATGTCACCTTGGAAGAGAGGGACAGAGGCAGGCGTGTGCCCAAGGTGACCTGTGGGGATAGCATCCTGAAAAATAAGGTTTAGGAGAGAGAAGGAACTGAGTGACAGAGTGAAAACTAAGGGAGGGAAATGGGATGCTCAGCTGTTCCCATGATTTTGTATAATGTGTCTCAGAAAGAAATTAACGTTGGTGGGCAAGGCAATTGAATTGTGCTATGAGAAGTCTTAAGGTTCTCAACAACAAGCAATGTATATGCCAGTAGGGATTCCTCGCTTGCAGGAGTGCTATTTGAGCCCAGTTCTTCCACATCAGTATCAGACAGAAACTGTAAGTACATCAGTTCACATCCTTTCCCACTTTGGTCTCTATTTTACCATTTCTGTCTTAGCCATTATTGGAGACACATCATGGAACCCCTTTCTTCCAATACACAAGCCATTCAGACCTGATTCAAACGGGATGTTGTTTCATGGTTTCCTCAGTCAAGGAAGGCCCTGGTAGAGATGAAAGCTAATTATCTGAGACACACAAAGAGAAGGGTCTTGATGAACATGAAAGAGGAAGCCATTTTTTTTAAGCCAACTTCTTGGCTCATCTGTAACAGTTCTTCCCTGTGATGTGGAGAAAGCTGTCTATAGCAATTGCTCTATGGGCTTCTCCAAGGGATGGCCGGAGGCTCCCACCTAGCAAATCTACCAGCTATGACAGGACATGTCATGCTAATTTAAGCCTGAAACCCGAACAGCTATGGACCTCAGGGAATTCTTGGTAATGTGATCATTAGCAAAGGATAATAGGTGAAGAGGAAACGAAAAGGAGCACATCCTAATATGGATGAAACAAAGTGGCTAGGAATAAGTGGGAAACGTCGTGTTACAGATTTCAACTTCACAGAAAATAACTTTCTCATAAACAGGAGTGCAAACATGTGGAATTCCACTTTATCAGGTGAAGGACCCCAGCACCAGGAGTATGCAAACACAGGATGATCCACCCTTCGTGGGAGAAAGGAAGGCAATAGTCAGCAACTAGTTATTTCTAAGGACTTTCTACATTTTAATATGCATTTGGATTTTATGAAAACCTACATTGATTTCCTGCCCTCTCTAACACATGGCACACACGGAAGGAAATGACACACTCCCGTAAGTCAGGGATAGGGATAGCATGAAAATACTTAATAAATAGATAACTAGCCCAAACGTGGTCCCACTCTCTTAAGTAGAATTTACTTGAAAATCTGCTCTGAATGGGAACAATTAGAAAGATATAGAATGGGAGGCAAATGGCATTTGTCTGGATCAGGCGAGCTCAATTTACAGAAAGGGGAAACCCTGCCTCCCACTGCTCACAGGCAGTGAAGCAGGAAATTAGCAGCCCTGGGGTCCATGTGAAGGGGAGCAGTCATGTTTCAGACCTTCATCAACTAAGCATCACAAAGGGCATGTGTCACTCCACTTGGACAGTTTTAAGGCTGCTTTCTTCACCACCCTGCTCCTGTCCTTTTGAACCCTCATTCCAGAGAGATTATCAGACAAGCATAGCAACAGAAAGGACAGCGATTCCCCTACTCTGCATCAAACTCATTCTCTACACTCCAGGCCCTTTGATGAACATTTTACTGTGAGAAGCCTTGGAATTATAATTTCACTGGGAAAAAAAATACCTATGTCATGTGACTTTTAAGGAGACGGGAAACATATTTCTGAGACTGAGAAGCACATTCCACAAAGCTGTTTACAGATGCCCCACACTATCTGTTTTTAATGACTACCTCCGAGGAGGAAGAGTCTACCCATGCCTTCAGACTCACTCACACCGGGTTCACAAAGTCTTGTTTTGTATTGTTTAGCCATCATTTGCTGCACACACAGAACCATTTTTGTGTGGGTTTTTTTCACCTACATCTGTGTGAATGCAGTGTGTGCTGAAGCCAGGAGAGGACATTAGATCCTCTGAAAGTGGGATTACAAGTGAGGGTGTTTACCAGCTCAGTCTGGTGTTTACCAGACCCTGTTTACCAGCTCAGTCATAAAATAGTATCTATAGACCAGTGGTTCTCAACCTGTGGGATGTGACCCTTTGGGTATTCAATGACTCACAGAGATCACCTAAGACCATTAGAAAATACTAATATTTATATCACAATTCATGACAGTATGAAGTAGCAACAAAAATAATTTCATGGTTGGGGTCACCACAACATGAGGAACTGCACTAAAGGGTCACAGCATTAGGAAGGTTGAGAACCACTGCTCTAAACATTGTCAAATGTCCCTGAGGTCCACTTTTGTTCTTTGGGAATGGGACTCACAGCCACACAGTGTTCCTTGTATGGCTGATGACTGCACCATAACTTACCAGCCCTGTTGGTTGATAGTGGGCTGCTGCTAGCTAGACACTTTGCAAATGTTGCTATTCTGAAAAGTCCTCCGTTGTTATATCTCTGGATGCTTCTAAGCACATCTGTCACTAGAATTATTATACAGTTGGGTCAGGGGCCTGGGAAAGCAGTGGGGAAAGAAATATCAGTTTCTTTGCTACTGTAGAAGAGTGGACAATCAACTGATGCTGGTCCTCCAGTAGACAACAGCTGGGTGTTTTCTAATACAGCTGCATTCTGCCTGTCTATTGGAGATGGTATAAGACCTCTCATGTCCAGAGATCAGCCCCATTAGATTGTTGCTTACTTGAGATACCAGCCTAAATCCAGGCATTGGGAACTTCTGACCAAGAGGTCAGAAGTCAAGGTACCCATGACCTATTTCTTGGTCTGACATATGTCTTCAAGTGTCTCACCAAAAAGGTTTATTGCAAAAACTTTTACAAAGGGTACAAATAAGAAGCTGAACTGAAGAAACACACAGAGTCACATATAGAAGAGACAGAACCTTTGGGCCTAGATGCAGCATTTACCATGAACTGCTGTGTGCTCAGCTACCAAGGTGTTCCTCCTGGGTTTGTATGGAGTCTTGTATGAAGAGGCAAACTGGTTTTGGTCCCAGTATAAAAGCATAAACATTCAAAAACATTATACACTTTCTTTTTTTTTTTTTTCAGGTATTCTTTTGTAAGAAAGATTCTGTTTTCTGAGTACGAACAAGGTCGGACACCTTTGATTTGCTACTGGTGATTAATTGAATCTTCATCTCTTTTCTTCCAAGGACATGAAGGTTGGGGCTCAACCTCCTAGGCTTTTCTTGTGACTAGATTCTGTTTAAAAGCTGCCTAGAGACAGCTGGACACCAGCCATCTTGTCATAGGATACTTTAAGATACAAAAGCTTTCATCTGAGAGTCTAAGGATTCCAAGTTGCTGTACGTCAATAAAACGGTGGTGCAGACCAGCCACACTGGATGTGTTAACACTGATATATGAGGCTCAAAGAATTCACATAATTGACTAGAAACTGGCAGAAGATCAGACCAAGAACCATAGCATTAGCAACACCAATGGAAAAGAACTCCAGCCTGGGGACTTGGAGTTAGTTCAGTTAAATAAAGTTATTTAAGATGGACAGAAGGCAAGTCCACCTCCAGATCCCTTTCCCCTGAGTTACAGAGTTCATAAACCTCAAGATTCAATTGGAAAAGGGTTGGGGAAGTGGCTTAGTGAGCAAAGCGCTTGCTCAGTGTCCTAGTTTCTGTCATGTTGATGTGATAAAACAGCCTGATCACAGCCACTGTAAGGGAGAAAGGGCTTATTTGGCTCACCGTCCAGGTCACAGTCCATCATTATGGGGATGACAAGGTAAGAACTTGAAGCAGCTAGTGCATCTTCAGCAAGAGAAGTTAGACGATAAATGTACACATGCCTGCAATTCAGCTCACTTACCCACTCTTACACAGTCCAGGACCCCAGCCTAGGGAATGGTGTTGCCCACAGGGGATGGGCTCTCCTATGTAAAATGATTATCAAGACAGTGCTACCCACGGTCTTGCCCATAGACTAGCCTGATAGAAAATAATTCCTTGTTTAGGAAGCAGTTTTTGATTTAGCCAGTTAGCCTGTAATTATTGTATTCAATTTAATTAGATGTTACGGGGCTGATAAAGCAGTGACTGTTTGTACCAATTATGGAATTAGAAATTTAAGGAAGGAGAAGTCTGCTGAAGAAGTAGAATTTGTAATTGAGAAAATGTATTAAGATGCACCATAAGAAAAAAATGTTTAGAAGTATGTATTTAAATGTATATTTAGATAACTTAGTGGTAATGAACACTGGCTGCTCTTCCAGAAGAACTAGGTTCAGTTCCAGTTGCCATAATCAATGGCAGCTAACAACTATGTGTAACTCCAGTCCCAGGGGATCTGAGTCCCCCTCTGGCCTCTGTGAGCACTGCAGTCACATAGTTCACAGATAGAGTATAGGGAAGACCCTCATACACATTTAAAACGTCTTTAAAAAAATGAACATTTAGGCACTTCTAAGCATCGTGTTTAGCAAGAAACAGGTTATTCCAGGTTGGCATTCATTCATCCGCCTTTCTTCCCTGTCGGCTAGAAGGCTGTTTCACACACCAGGAGTCTGTGATGAACCTACAACCTGAGGTTCTCTTTAACCAGATGGCTACCTTAACTCATGCATCTCTCAGACCCTGTTTTATTATGCAAATCACAATGGTAGTCATTCTGGGGATTATAACATCTGTATTATCTGGAGGCCCCACCATACAAAGTTGTAAACCACTCTCTGACCAGCTCTCAGGGGAAGGCAGGGAGTACAAACAACCCCAACATCCTCTGTCCCCCAACTTAAAGGGGAGGCCTATAAGAATACAAGAGGCCTAGAGAACACCTAATAAATTAGACCAGAAAAGAAAATCCTCCCATCACATAATAATCAAAACAGTAAGTATACAGAACAAAGAAAAAATACTAAAATCTGCAAGGGAAAAAGGCCAAGTAATATATAATGGCAAACCCATCAGAATCACACCTGACTTCTCAACAGAAACTATGAAAGCCAGAAGAGCCTGGATGGATATCATGCAGACCCTAAGAGAACACAGATGTCAGCCTAGGCTACTGTACCCAGCAATACTCTCAATCCTCATAGATGAAGAAAACAAGATATTCAATGACAAAAACAAATTTCAACAATACCTACACACAAATCTAGCATTATAGAAGATACTAGAAGGAAAAATACAACCCAAGAAAATTAACTACTTTCAAGAAAACTCAGGAAATAAATAACCTCACTACAGCAAAACAAAAAGTAGCCAAACACACAAACACACTACCATAGCCAACATCAAATTCAAAGGATCTAACAGCCACTGGTCAATAATCTCCCTCAACATCAATGGACTCAATTCTCCAATAAAAAGACACAGACTAACAGAATGGATGTGTAAACAAGACCCAACAATCTGTTCCATACAAGAAACACACCTAAATCACAAAGATAGACATTACCTGAGAGTAAACGGTTAGAAGACAGTTTTCCAAGTAAATGGACCCAAGAAGCAAGCAGGAGCAGCCATTCTAATATCTAATAAAATAGATTTTCAACCAAAACTAATCAAAAGAGATAGAGAAGGACACTTCATACTCACCAAGGGAAAAATCCACCAGGAAGATATCACAATCCTGAACATCTATGCCCCAAATGCAAGGGCACCCAGATTTGTAAAAGAAACTTTAATAAAACTTAAACCACACATAGACCCCCACACATTAATAGTGGGAGACTTCAACACCCCACTCTCAACAAAGGACCAGTCAACAAAACAGAAATTAAACAAATAAACAATAACTCTGATAGAGGTCATGAATCAAATGATCCTCACGGACATCTACAGAACCTATCACCCAAACAGAAAAGAATTTATCTTCTCAGCACCTCATGGAACCTTCTTCAAAGTAGACCATATACTTGGTCACAAAGCAAGACTCAACAGATACAAGAAGATTGAAATAATCCCTTGTATCCTGTCTGATCACCATGGAATAAAGCTGGACCTCAACAACAACAGAAACAGCAAAAAGCCTACATACACATGGAAACTGAACAACTTGCTACTAAATGACAGCTGGGTCAGGGAGGAAATAAAGAAAGAAATTAAAGACTTCCTAGAATTCAATGAAAATGAAGGCACAACATACCCCAACTTATGGGACACAATGAAAACAGTGCTAAGAGGAAAGTTCATAGCACTAAGTGCCTTCAAGAAGAAACTCGAAACATCTCATGCAAGCAACTTAATGGCTCACTTAAAAGCCCTAGAAAAAAAGAAGCAGACACACCAAAGAGGAGCAGACAGCTGGAAATAATCAAACTCAGGGCTGAAATCAATCAATTAGAAACAAATAAAACAATTCAAAACATCAATGAAACCAAGAGTTGGTTCTTTGAGAAAATCAACAAGATAGAGAAACCCTTAGCCAAACTAATAAAAGGCAGAGAGAAACTATCCAAATAAACAAAATCAGAAATGAAAAGGGGGAAATAACCACAGACACTGAAGAAATCCAAACAGTAATTAGGTCTTACTTCCAAAGTCTATATGCCACAAAATTTGAAAATCTAAATGAAATGGACAATTTTCTTGACCAATTCTACATGCCAAAGCTGAATTAAGACCAGGTAAAGCAATTAAATAATCCTATATGCCCTAAGGAAATAGAAGCTATCATCAAAAATCTACCATGCAAAAAAAGCCCAGGGCCAGATGGTTTCAGTGCAGAATTCTACCAGACATTCAATGAAGAGCTAACACCAATACTCTTCAAACTATTCCACAAAATAGAAACAGAAGGAACACTACCAAACTCATTCTATGAAGCCACAGTCACTTTGGTACCTAAACGTCACAAAGACCCAACAAAAAAAAAAAGAGAATTTCAGGCCAATCTCCCTCATGAACATTGATGCAAAAATACTCAACAAAATACTCGCAAACCAAATCCAAGAACACATCTAAGATATCATCCACTATGACCAAGTAGGCTTCATCCCAGGCATGCAGGGGTGGTTCAATATATGGAAATCCATCAATTTGATCTACCACATAAACAAACTGAAGGAGAAAAACCACATGATCATCTCCTTAGATGCTGAAAAAGCATTTGAGAAAATCCAACATCCATTCATGTTTAAAGTCTTGAAGAGATCAGGGATACATGGCACATACCTGAACATAGTAAAGGCAATATACAGCAAGCCTATACCAATATCAAACTGAACTGAGAGAAACTTAAAGCAATCCCACTGAAATCACAGACAAGACAAAGCTGCCCACTCTCTCCATATCTCTTCAACATTGTTCTTGAAGTCCTTGCTAGAGTAATAAGACAATTGAAGGAGATCAAGGGGATACAAATTGGAAAGGAAGAAGTCAAATAATCACTATTTGCAGATGATATGATAGTATACCTGAGTGACCCCAAAAACTCTACCAGGGAACTCCTACAGCTGATTAACACCTTCAGCAAAGTGGCTGGATACCAAATTAATTCAAAAAAATTAGTAGCCCTCCTGTATACAAAAGAGAAAAGGGCCTAGAAAGAAATTAAAGAAACAACACCCTTCATAATAGCCACAAAGGACATAAAGTACCTTGGTGTGAACCTAACCAAGCAAGTCAAAGACTTGTATGAAAAAAATTTCCAGTCTCTGAAGAAAAAATTAGAAGAAGATATCAGAAGATGGAAAGATCTCCCATGTTCATGGCTTGGCAGTATTAATATAGTGAAAATGGCCATCTTACCAAAAGCAATCTACAGATTCAAAGCAATTCCCATCAAATTACCAACACAATTCTTTACAGACCTTGAAAGAAAAATTCTCACCTTCATATGGAATAACAAGAAACCCAGAATTGCTAAAACAATTCTCTACAGTAAAAGATCTTCAGGATGTATCTCCATCCCTGATCTTAAGCTGTACTATAGAGCAACAATACTAAAAACTGCATGGTACTGGCATAGAAACAGACTGGTGGATCAATTGAATCGAATAGAAGACCCTGACATAAATCCACACATTTATGGACACCTGATTTTTGACAAAGATGCCAAAACCATTCAATGGAAAAAAGACAGCATCTTCAACAAATGGTGCTGGTCTAACTGGATGTCTACATGTGAAAAAATGCAAATAGATTGATACTTATCACCCTGCACAAAACTAAAGTCCAAGTGGATCAAAGACCTCAACATAAAACCAGACATACTAAACCACTTAGAAGAAAAAGTGGGGAAGAGCCTTGAACTCATTGGCATAGGAGACAACTTCCTGAATAGAACACTAACAGCACAGGCTCTAAGTGCAACAATCAATAAATGGGACCTCATGAAACTGAAAAGTTTCTGTATAGCAAAGGACACTGTCGTCAGAACAAAATGACAGCCTACAGATTGGGAAAGGATCTTCACCAACCCTATATCTGACAAAGGGCTAATGTCCAGAATATATAAAGAAGTAAAGAAGTTAAACAACAAAAAATCAAGTAACCCAATTAAAAAGTGGAGTACAGAGCTAAACAGAGAATTCTCAATAGAGGAATATCGAATGGCAGAAATGCTCAACCTCATTAGCCATCAGGGAGATGCAAATCAAAACAATCCTAAGATTTCACCTTACACCCATCAGAATGGCTAAGATCAAAAACTCAAGAGACAACACATGCTGGAGAGGTTGTGGAGAAAGGGGAACCATCCTCCACTGCTGGTGGGAATGTAAACTTGTATACCCACTCTGAAAAGCAATCTGGCGCTTTCTCAGACAACTAGGAATAGTGCTTCCTCAAGACCCAGCTATACCACTCCTAGGCATATACTCAAAAGAGTCTCAAGTACACAATAAGGACTTTTGCTCAACCATGTTTGTAGCAGCCTTATTTGTAATAGCCAAAAGCTGGAAACAGCCCAGATGACCCTCAGTGGAGGAATGGATGCACAAATTGTGGTACATCCACAGAATGAAATATTACTCAGCAATAAAAAACAAATTTGCAGGTAAATGGTGGGATCTGGAAAAGATCATCCTGAGTGAGCTATCCCAGAAGCAGAAAGATGCACTCAGTATATACTCACTCATATAGACATATAATATAGGATAAACCTACTAAAATCTGCACACCTAAATAAACTAATCAAGAGGGAGTACTCTTGCTAAAATACTCAATTCCTATCCAGAAAGGCAAAGGGGATTGACATCAGAAGGAGAAAAGAGGGAACAAGTCAGGAGCCTGACACAGAGGACCTCTGAAAGGCTCTGCCCTGCAGACTATCAATGCAGATGTTGAGACTTATAGGCAAACTTTGGGCAGATGCAGGGAATCTTAGGAAAGAAGTGGGAAACAGTAAGTTCTGGAGAGGACAGGAACTCCACAAGGAGAGCAACAGAACCAAAAAATCTGAGCACAGGTGTCTTTCCTGAGACTGATATTCCAACCATGGACTATGCATGGAGATAACCTAAGACCAATGCACAGATGTAGCCCACTGCAGTTCAGTATCCAAGTGGTTTCCATTGTAATAGGAACAGGGACTGTCTCTGACATGAACTGATTGGCCTGCTCTTTAATTACCTCCCCCTGAGGGGGAAGCAGCATTACCAGCCCACAGAAGAAGACAATGCAGCCATTCCTGATGAGACCTAATTGACTAGGATCAGAAGGAAGGAAAAGGAGATCTCCCCTATCAGTGGACTTGGGGAGGGGCATGCATGCAGAGGGTGGAGGAAGGGAAGGATTGGGATGGGAGGAGAGGGGACCACAGGGGGGATACAAAGTGAATAAAATGTAATTAATAAAGAATAAAAAAATGTTGAAAAAAAAGCTGACAAATAAAAAAATGAAAACAAAAAAAAAAGAAAAGAAAAAAGAAAACTCCAGTCCTCTGCAAGAGCAGCAAGTACTCTTTAGCACTAAGCCATCTCCCCACCCAATGGTGGGCACTTCTATATATTGTGACGCAGTTGATGACCCTGACTAGCTGCCTGGTACTTGGGACAGTTCTAAGCATCCTCATTAGGGGAATGCTTGGAAGCTTGGAAGTGGCAGATCAAACAGTTTGCACATTCTTCCTTAACTTTGTCATTGCTCTGGGCTGATACCTTAATGGTCTCACTGCTGTGTCTCAGACCACCAATGAATGTCACAGCCCATGTCTGCCTATACTGCACTGATGAGAGTGTTGGAGGTGATTACTTATTGAAGAAGAAGAGGAGGCTATGGAATTGCAGCTTAAACTGTAGTCAAGGCCAAGGTGTGGCTAGTCAATTTATTATTCAGTTACATAATTATGCCAACAAATGGAAAAATGCTCTCGTCTTATACACCATTCTGAAAGACTTCAGAGTATCTCTTCTTTTTTTAATTTAAATTTTTATATCAATTACCCTTTATTCATTTTGTATCCCAACTGTAGCCCCCTTTCTCATTCCCTCCCAACTCTACTCTCTCTCCCTTATCTCCTCCTGCACCCCTCTCCAAGTCCACTGATAGGGGAGGTCCTTAGCCTATCAGGTCTCATCAGGACTGTCTGCTTTGTCTTCCTCTGTGGCATGGTAAGGCTGCTCCCCACTCAGGAGGAGGTGAACAAAGAGCCAGCTACTGAGTTCATGTCAGAGATAGTCCTTGTTCCCTAGGTAAACTACTTGGATACTGAGCTGCCACAGGCTACATCTGTGCAGGAGTTCTAGGTTATCTCCATGCATGGGCCTTGGTTGGATTATCAGTCTCAGAAAAGACCCCTGTACCCAGATTTCTTGGTTCTGTTGCTCTCCTCGTGGAGCTCCTGTCTACTCCAGGTCTTTCTATCTCCCACTTCTTTCATATGATTCCCTGCACTCTGCCCAAAGGCATCTGCTTTGATACCCTGCTGTGTAGAGTATTTAACAGGCCCTCTGTGGTAGGCTCCTGTTCTGTTCCCTGTTTTCTCCCTCTTCTAATGCCCATCCCATTTGCCTTTCTGAGTAAGGATTGCTCATCTTACCCAGGGTCCTCCTTCTTGCTTAGCTTCTTTAGGTGTACAGATTTTAGTGTGTTTATCCTATATTATATGTCTAATATCCACTTTTAAGTGAATATATACCATGTGTGTCAAATCTCTTCTTAATTTACCTCTGACTACCTCAAATTGAATTTACCATTAAAATCAAGGTAGGGTGAAAGAAAACTTAGGATCTTGCAGAAAAGGGGAGAAAAAGAGACTTAGTCTTGTATATGCAAATCAAGACCCTTGTAACAGGGAGGTGACAGATTCCCACTTGGGGCACATTCCTATCAGGATTTAGCTGGCAGCTTTGAGGGAGAATTTAGGTTGCCTCAGATTGACCCCCAGGTTTATCTATACACAGGTAGGTGAGGAGAGGTGCATAGTTTGAAAATACGGATTTTTGAAATAGGTATGGCAGACTTATTTCCTGCAGGCTTTGGCATTTTGGACAAGGTTAAAATAGCAACTGAAAGGAAACGAATTCCCAACAGCCCTGCCTCCCTCAGGTTATACAGCAGCCATAAATCAGGCAACCTGGCTTTCACTCCTGGAACTGGAAAAAGGAGAAAATATCATGTACTGAAGAAGTAATAAGGGAAGCAGAGAGGGTCAAATTCTGCAATAAAGAAGGTATTGCCAAAAATAGCCAAACAAGTCCAAGGTCATCCTTACCCAGGCCAGGTATGGAAGGCATATAGCAACTCAGTCCAGCCAGAGACACTGAGAGCAGCAGGGAGTGAGTGACCTGACCAAAGGCAGGGCAGCATGGGAAGGGGGCTGGTGTTTGCAGAACTGTGGCCTTCCGGTTGACTGTTCGCTCTGCCATTTATCAGCCAAACTCAATGCTTCCAATTCTATGTATGAAAACCAAAATGTGAGTTTTATATATGAATTCCAAATGTTATAAAATACTGCTTTTTTCATTTTTTTTAAATCCATTTCGAATGTGAATTACATGTTTTGACTGCTGTTTCTACAAAGGTATGGGAGGTCATGTTTGGGCCACAGGCTGCTTGTTGTTCGACTCAGGCTATGCTATTCATAATCACTCCTTGCAGTGTTTTTTACTTTCTTTTGCTTCCTTTTTTTTTTTTTCCGTGGTCCACACTCTTACAAATGCATACTTAGGCCACGCCCTTGATCCCAGCCTAGTCTAAGATAATGAATTCCAGTATAGCCAGAACTATACAGGGAAACCCTCTCTCAAGAAGCAAACAACAAAAAAGGATATGTAGGAAATGGTTGTAAAAGCACAGTTTAAAGATCTGATTTATAAAATGCATACTTTCCTGATTAGCATCAAAGATAAAAAAAATAGTAACAATGACCATGACTCACATAGATGATGATCTTCTATGAATTGTTTTTAAACATTATAATCAGTGTAATTATGCGTCTATAAAGTATAAAGTATTATTATCTCCATTTATTGGTAAGAGAACTGGGGTCACCTGTTGCTCAGACACAAGGATATTCAGATCTATAGTTGAGAGTATGAAGCCTGATCACTACCCCCCCAAAAAAAAATTATCAGTCTCAGGAATTAGGCCATAGGTCACCAATTCCAGGAACAAGACCGTAAAATTCCCTACCCAAGGAATAGCCTGGAGGTAACCACAAAAATGGGAAGTTATCTTATCTCAGGGTGGGGCGCCCGTGTGGGCAGCCTTATCTTCAAGAAGGAAGCCCACCAACCACTAGATGAAAGCCAGTCAGGAGTCAACCCTTGTAACTTCCCTGAGGTCCACTAGTTTGGGCCTGTTTGAACCAGTTTAGAGGACTACCAGACCCTAATCAAACCCGAGCTAGCACGAGCCAATCATAGATGTACTCACACCCTTGCTTTTGACCTGCGCCAAGCACAGTAAAGATGACCTACCTGTCTCTAAAATTCCCTTAGTTTCCTATAAAAAAAAAAAAGGCTTGCATGCCTTTGTCTAGGGTCTCTATTCTGCCTAGATGGTGGCCCCAGCCTGATGGTCCTCTGCGGAATAAGCGCCTTGTGTTGATTGCTACCTGTCATTCTTTCAGTGTCTTCTGGACCCTAACATAGTCGGCCACTTTCTGAAAGATCGTCAACAAAATTATTCCAAATTCACAGCACAGTATGTCCTAGAATGACAGGTATGCAAGTCTCTCTCTCTCTCTCTCTCTCTCTCTCTCTCTCTCTCTCTCTCTCTCTCTCTCGGTTTCTCAAGACAGGATTTTTCTGTGTAGCCTTGGCTGTTCTGTGCTCACTTTGTAGACCAGGTTCACCTCAAACTCACAGAGATCTGACTCCCCTATAAGCAGTCTTTGTTTCTCTCACTAAATGGGGGTACTCATATTATCCATTGTATAATCACTAGTTTAATTGTCAAGGATATTATCTTAGACCTTGCTGGCTTCATAATAGAACAGTTGATATATGAATAATTTTTATTTTCTATGGTTTAAAGTTCTCTGAGTTTCAGAACCCATCTGGGGTTCTCTGGCCAACTGGCTTACCTGAACCCGTCCGTGACTTAGTTCAGACCAGTGAGCGATTTTGCCTCAAAAAGCATGATGTAGAACATCCTGAGAAATAGGATGTGTGGTTAAGCTTTGTTCCCCCCCACACACACACACACACTCCCCTCCCTTTCTTCTGCCTGGATCTCAGCTTCCCCCTGTGGGGATCATGACTGCCATATTGTGTCAGTTAAGAATCGTACACTGTAGGTCAGAGCAGAGATAAGTTGCGAGGGCAGAAGCTGTAGACACTGAAAGCACAGGTCTTGATTTTTGCCAGGTGGACACACATCCCTTGGATATAATTATTTTTGAGACAATCAAATCACGATCCCATGTGCATTGACTAACATTTATGAAAATAGAAAACACAAGATAGTGAAACAGGTCTGTAGACTAACTACTGTACAGCCGCTACAAGCCTCACCTCCATGATGGGCTGTGATGTCATGTGCACATTTGTTTCCTTCCAGTTACATATGTGGGACATGACTCATTCTACTTAGTGTGTGTGTGTGTGTGTGTGTGTGTGTGTGTGTGTGTGTGGTATACAGGTATGCATGCTCTCATGTGTGGGCACATGTGTGTGTTAGGGTGTGTGAGCATATGTGTGAGTGTAGAGGCCCGAAGTTAATTTAAGGCCTACCACTCTCCAGTTTATTAAGTCAGTGTCTCTCGCTGATCCTATGGCTTTTAAATGCCAGCTAGTCTAGCTGGCTAGCTTTCCCCAGGATCCCATCTCTACTTCCTGCATGCTGAGATTACAAGGGGTCGCCATGTATGCCCAATTGTACATGGGTTTAGTGGATCCAAACCCTGGTCCTCTGGTTTGTGTGGCAGGTGTTTTATCCACCGAGACTTCTCCCCAGCTGGACCTACCCTCCTTGAAACTTGTGAAAAGCTGATGTTTCAGGATTTCACAAGTAGGCCAGCAATCTTTTCATTCTTCATATCTATAGCTAACTAGATGAGAAGATCCTTGAGAGCCCTGGAGGGTGGAGAATTAGCTCCGAGTCTCTGTAACAACCATCATAGAGCCTTGAACACAGCAAGGGCTCATAAACACACCTGAATTCTGTACTTATGGATTATAAACAGCTCTGACATATCAGAAATTTCAAGTTCTCATTCCTTGGATTCTCCTTAATTAGTAGGAGCAATGGTGGGAAAATTTGGAAGCCTGAATATTTGAGCAGGAAGGTCAGCTCTTTCTCTTCAAGCAACACGACCAGTCACACTATTTGTAAAATGAAACGGTAGCAACACTCAGATCATCTGTATATTGGCTACACTACATGGCATAGAACAGAACTACAGATTCTCTTCCTTGCATCTGTAGTCAAGGAAAGAAAATGAATCTTACAGGAAGAAATACAAAAAAAAAATAAAAAATACAAGTAAAAAGTAAGAGGGAGAAAAATTAAGCAAAGTGTAGAGCTATGTATGAATTTCAGTATCTGCATCTGAACACTTCAGTGAAAAGTGTGATTCCCCAAGATAATTTCATATGAAACATACTACATTACCCAAACAAACTATTAAGAAAGAATGTTCTGTGATTGAGTATTCCTCGGCATACTGTGGTATTAGAAATGTCTGCCCAAAGCTTGGGAACAGATCTTTTAACACATCACATCACACTGCTAACTGCAGACTTCTGTATTCAAGAGAGACTAAGTGCCATCAGGTCCTGCCCTCTCCTCTGCAGCTTCCGTATCATGTGGGAGCTGCTGTGTAGCTTTCAAACTGAACAGGACATCAGTCTTCCCATACCAGTATTTGCCATTCCACCAGGAAAAGGAGTCAGAGGTGATGCTGGATCGAAGTCCTGTCTTTCTCCAAGCTCCCTGGACCCAGCACAGGTTAGAGTGTCAGCATTTCCGCTTGCATTTGTAAGTAGTAAATATCCCACTAAGTTCCTGGAATTATTTAATAAGTACTAGACAATATAGAACGTAGCTAATGAGTCCGTGCATGAACCTTACTTGAGGATATCTGAAACAGAGTGTTCTGCCAGACTATCTCTGTATAAGCACGTGTTCCATTCATGGAGTTCATTCTCATTATGGGATGGCAAATGCCAAGGGAAGAGATCATCCTTCCCGACAATTTCTGTTTTCCAGTAACTGCTTTATTCATGGCGATCTACAACCTCACTCATGATATTGTCAGTGACTGGTCCATTCATGGTAATCTACAGATTCATTCTTGGTTTTGTACATTTCATGCTTCGTCATATTTGAAAAGGAAATTATACATTTAGCACAGTTCCGGCTGTGACAATGAGAGGAAGAAATATAGTCGTGACCCTACAACCACGAGGAAAAACAGTGGTGGATGAAGGATGTTTTTAATAACTTGCCAAATAAGTATAGGCTTTGCCAGCCTCGCTGTCTCTTATGTAACTAGAGCGCTGCCTCTGTACAGACACAGCAGACTTAGACAATACGTAAACAGAGGTGCAAGTTTGTGTTCCCAATAACACCTCAAGTAGAGAAGCGAGAGACAGCCCGGATTTAATTCCCAGCACAGCACAGCAAAGGAGAAAGAATACTGGCCTTGGGGTTGGGAGGCTGAAGCTTTGTCTTACTCTACGTGGCAACAAGTTACATCACAACATTGCCCAGGACTCCTCCTCTCTACCTGGGCTAGACGGTCTTTAGTTGACTGGGAGTCCATGCTGGAAACGTCCCAGGACCATGCCTGTGCTGTTCAGGAAACACTAACATGCTGTTTGGAAATGTTAATCAAAGGTTTTGGAAGACGCTGAAAATAATGAGCTTCCAAAAAGAAAAGAAAAAAAAAATCCCCATTTAAAAACGCTACCAGTAAAGGTGACATGTGGTAGCAGGAAAGACCTCTTCTCTTTGGAAAGTAACTGCCCCAAAGTACAAATCTAAGATATAGAAATATGAATCATTTGTGGTTCAATATAAAATCAAATCAAATCTGTATTTTATCTTGTGGAAAATTCTTCTTTAATTTCTTGATCGGGGGACGAAGTCTACTTTTGACTGCGGGCAGCTTAGGGCAAGCATTTGCTCCGTGTTGGCTTCAGTGTGTCATTTAGCGCTATGCCTGTTGCGCACAGGATGCATAGCCTTCCTTCTGATCGCATGAAGGGCGGGCTTCCAGGATTTATGAATTATTCAAGCCTAGCGGGTCAGTGATAAATAACCCTAAATGTTCAGTAGTAACACTGGAAAGATGTAAACGCAGGCTTCATTGTGGAATTGCTCTCTGTGTTATACAGCCATCACTCGTAAAGATACATACCTCGAAGTCTGAACTCATAGCTGCCATTCTGTTTTATTTACATGGTGTTCCATTTACAGCTATTACCTAGTCATTCAAATGGATTGTAAAGGCAACTTTTAGCTGCCATTGAGTAGCTTACTGACAGAAACAATGTGCGTTCCTCTGGAGAAAGACGATTTTTTTTAAATTAATTTGAAGTTAAATATTTAACAATTTTGTAAAGACACTAATTAAATATGAGAACATAGAGGCCAGAGATAGGTAAAAAAAAAAAAAGTGTGTTTCCCTGAGACTGTTTAACAGATACAGTTGTGCCTTTAGGAGGTAAAGTCATCATGTTTGTCTAAGTACACAGTAGTGTCTTCACTGAAGACAACCTAGTGTTTATGGATGTAAATGCAATCACTCAAGACAACATTCCTTTCAGGAATGCTCGTATGCAGTCAAGAAAATGGTCATCAAGTTGAACTAGTTAGGAGAATGAAAGAACCCCCACCCTAAAGGACAAAGTACCATCCTAATAAGCCAAGAGATCATTTACCTTGAAAAATATCAGCATTGGCCAAAGACTTCAGGCTCAGCGACTGTCAGAGCCAGCCGAGCATGAGGAAGAATTAGCGTGCCAGCATCCACGTGGGCACGGGATATAATCTGGCTGCGTTTAAAAGCAAGGCGCTCAGCTTCTGTCTCCGTGTCACCCATGACCCTGAGATCTAGACAACTTTGGATGCTTCCATGGGTGAGGAACGCCCATGCTTTCCTGGAACAGGGTTTTAAACAAATCTGATGATGAGCCCACTGAGCTGAGCATTCCTTGGGCTTTTGATCCTTGGTGTCAGGTACTCACAGAATCCACTGGTTTCATTTCTGGTTCTTACTCAGAAGGGAAATTTGGCCTATCAAATCTGTTTACTTACTTCCTAGAAATTATTTATTGAAAGTTCACATAGGAGCCAGCAAGATGGCCCAGCAAGTGAAAGTGCTTGCTGCCAAGCCAGATGACCTCAGTTTAAACCCAAATGGTGACGGAAAGAACTAACTCCTCCTACCAGTTACTCTCTGGCTCCTGCATGTGCGCTGTGGCACCTGCTCCTCACAAAAAGAAAGAGATGCAATTTAAAATGTTTAAAACAAAAATAATTTTTAGAAAAAATTGCAACGTGTGTTTACAAATAATTTTTGAAGTTTCCTCCCTTGGGGAGCATTTTGAGAACCCTGAAAGGCTATGGCCTGAGGCTGGGTGAAATCCTAGGTTGGCAAACGTGATCTCTGTGTCTTTTTTTAAGAAGTGGGCAGATGGCACTAAGCTTATGGAGACTTCTGAGCCCAGAAAAATGACTGAAAACACCAGGCACAGTAGGGACCACCTCTAAACAAACATCAACCCCCAAATCACTAACAGGATAGAAAAAGCCTATCTTCAGCCTCACTAGAGAAATTACTCACTGGAACAGGGACAAAGACAAACTTTTATTCGAAGCCTCTAGGTGCTAGGCTATCCCAATAGCAAGAGGTAAAAGGGGCCTTAATGATCTACAATTGCATAATGATTAAATTAGATGGTTCACAGTATCTTTCATCGGCACAAATCACCTAAGTAAAATAAACTATCCCTAGAAGGTCATCAGGACTGGAGTTTGCTAATTGGACTGAGGGTTTTTACTTTCTGTTTTCTTAACTCTACTCAAACACCACTTAGAATGTTAGAGCATTGCAATGAGGGATAAGGCAACTTCAAACTCCAGCAATGTGTGGGTGTCTCACTAACAGGGTAACACTTGTGGTATGGTGAATCAATTATTTAAGAATCCACACTTGCTTTGATTTCTCTGTGTCAGTTGTCTAAGTGTGTTTTTTGTTGCTCTAGCCAAACACCAAAGACTGGTAGATTTTACAAAGTAATTCATTCAGGCCTTCCATTTCTAAAGGGACAGAATCCAGCATGGAGGAGTGATATCTGTAGGGGTCTTCCTGATGTATCAAGACACAGGCATAAGATTCAGGTAGGGAGACAGTGTAAGTGAGCAAAAGCAGGTCTCCCTCAATTCTTTCCTAAATCTACCAATGTTGTCATGGGAACCCCAGCCTTATGACCTCATTAACCCTAACAACCCAAAGGCCCTACCTTCAAACACCACCAATATATGAACTTGAGAATTTGGGTTCCAACAACTGAACTTTTGAGGGACATGTTCAAGTCCCAGTGCAGGAACTATAACTAGCCCCTTTACTAGAAGCCAACTGATTTGTCCTTTATGATATGTGCTGCCAAGCAGACCCAGAGGTTCCCCCAATCCATGGCAAGGGCCATGAAAGTGGTGCTATAGGAATCAGACCAGCCAATGCAAAGGCCTGGCCTTCTAGACTTCCTCTCACATACTGACCTTTACCTCACTAGCTTGAAGTCAATAAGGAATGCTAAGATTAATAACTCCACCCTAAAGAAAAGACAGATGCCTACAACCTCACACTCTCCCCTGCAGGACAGCCTTCAAATCTGCACGAAGCTAGTGTGTAGTCAAGAAATCTTTGTTGTAGAAAACCCATGTGATTGTAGAGTCTTTTGTTAAGAGCTCACCAGCATGACCCTGACATAAAAAGGGACTTGGTCCTTTAGCGTGCCTCATTCTCACTGGAGGACAGTCTCAGAGTCCGTAGGGAGCAGAGGAGAGTCGGTGAATTGCGTGGGCTGGCAACAGAGCTCACACAACACAGCCAGGCAGAACAAAAAGATGCTTGCAATTACAGAATCTGCAGAGGGCTAAGGCTGGAGCTGGCTCCTTCATTAGGGTGGCAAGAAAGGCCACCAGCAGGGAGAAGGCGCTGGAGGGCCTTCCTGGCTGCACCTGTGCTTATCTCTTAGATCCAGGCTAGAAGCTGAGCTCCTGACTAGCCAGACTTCTTGGAATGCATAGTGCAGCAGGAGCTCTGAGACAGGCCTTGTGAGCGGCATATCTAATTTGGAGCTGAGATTTTCTCTCCAAAGATTTCATGGAGCTGGAGTGAATGAACTGTCCATCTAGACCAGCAGTTTCCAACCTGTGGGTTCTGACCTCTTTGGGGGATCCAACGACCCTTTCACAGTTGTCACCCAAGACCCTGGGAAGACATAGATACTTCCATTATGATTCATAAGAGTGGCAAAATTACAGTTCTGAAGTAGCGATAAAAATTTTATGACTGGGAGTCACCACAACATGGGGAACTGTATTAAAGGTCACAGCATTAGGAAGGATGAGAACCACTCCTTTAGACTGTTGTTTTGTTTGTTTTTGATTTGACTAGGTTATAGGAGTCAACGAGGAATCCCTGCAGAGTGAACAGCTCACAGACTTCCCCTTACTGTCTGCCAACCTACAGTTATTTTTTATAAACAAGTACAAAACAGTCTCCAAAAGTCTTAGAAATGGTTATCAGAGGCAAACCAAAACCTCCATTTTGGCAAATGGCATCAAAAGAGATGGGACTTTTCTGAAGCTCCACTGAACAGTGTCTAGTTATCATTTAAGTGTTTTTTTTTTAAGTGGGGTGTGTGTGTGTGTGTGTGTGTGTGTGTGTGTGTGTGTGTGTTTGCATATGTGCACATATATGGGAGGTCAGAGGACAACTCAGGAAGTGGGGAAGGGAGGGATGGGTGTGAGAAGACATACATTTGGAAGCTATCCGCTTGATTCTTTCCAGTGAGCTCCTGTTTGTTAGTGGGCTCTCCTCGGAAATCAGGACCACTTCATTGCTGTCTCTGCTCCCATCTGCATCCTGAATGCAGCTGAACAGATGCAGCATGCATTTCTTATCTTCAGGTTTTGGGAGGAATAGTGAAGATCTAAGGGACTCATCTACCGGCCTCATACCACGGGGATCTCATCATCATGTCCCCTTCTTGAAGGAACTGGAGACATCCTCAAGTTGTTTTTTAAAGATTTATTTATTATTTATACAACATTCTGCCTACACACCAGATCTTACTATAGATGGTTATGAGCCACCATGTGGTTGCTGGGAATTGAACTCAGGACCTTTGGAAGAACAGCGAGTATGCTTAACCTCTGAGCTATCTCTCCGGTCTGACATCCTCAAGTTTTAAAGTTGTGACCACTTCTTTATAAACTTTTAAAGAATTGACTGTGTGTGTGCAAAACCAGCCCATCGGTTTATAGGCAGAAATAGAAAAATGAAGTTATAGTCAAAACACCATGTGAAACACAAAAGGTCCCCGACCTGAAAAAAAAAATGTAAAAGAAAATTGAAGCATGGAAATGAGGTTAATATAATTGCTAATTCTTTTTACCTGACTGTAGAGATCCAGAAACTGAACCTTCTTTCCATGAAGACACCAATGCCCTGTGAGCAGGAATTCAGCTGAAGGGGACAGCACAGATTTTATGACTGAAGGATGACAGTCTGCAAGTTTCCAAGAGCAAAGATGTGTTTCTTGTATTTATACAACCAAACCTCACTGAATAGAGGATTCTTTTTTTTCTTGTGACCTAAATTCTGGGAGGCTGCACTTGTTAGCTTTCCCCAGAATCAGACACTGAAATAGGTTGTAAATACAGTCAGTTTACATGAGAGAAAGAAGAGGAATATGAATGAAGTTATTGGAAAGAGATGCAAAGGGAACAAAGAAAGACCTGTAGGACCTGGGGGTACACTGTGAAAATGGCACGGACCAGCCAAGTGCAGCAGAATGGGCCGACTATTTTTTTTCTAGTTACCAGCTAACAGATGCCAACAGACTGTTCCTGTTCAGGGCATTTCTGAGCCATCCTTAGAAGATGAGGACACATAACCAGAAGCTAGGGTATTCATGTGTATATGGAGAGGATATGCACAGCTCTCTGACAGACATCTTGGGGACTGCTCTTCAACCCATTCATTCAGTTGTCCTAATAACATTTAAAGGTGTCAGTAGCAGATTAAATTATTACTGCTCGGTCCTGCTTGTCAACTTGATTGGACAAAGGAGCACCTAGGAGGCTCATATTTCACATTTCTGGGTGTGTCTATTACAGCTTGTCCGGGAGGATTGAATATAGGGAAAGATCTGCCATAAATCTGGGAGATACCATCCAGCAGTCTTCTGGGTCCCTTTAAAAGCCTCAATAATTAGTTATTTGAAATGAAACCTCATTGGACTATCCTCAAAATTTCCCAAGTGTACACTGACAGAAAGAAAATGACAGACTCCTGTGTTTGTATTTATTGTAGACACGGTTACACAGCAAACACTCGTCAGCTGCTCAGCTGAAGGCATGAAAAGTCTCTGACAACAGGCCATAGCACGCGATAGCACTTGCTTGTGTGTTTTACAGTAGGTCAAGACAGGAGAAGGCATCACAATAAAGGTAGGACCTCAGAAAAGCATGTCCTCGAGAAAAACATTCACCAAAGTGCACACGGAGGCTTAGTTCTATGTGTTTACCAACAGCAAAGGCAGCATAAAACAGGGCCATTGGAGCGGTGGTGACCAAATAGGAGGCAGGTCCTGGAAACTCGGAAATGAAAGATGGTGTCTCTGGGAGCGTGTTCACACGCTGCAAGTGAGCTTCTAGGATCAATTTTCAAATGAGGTGCTGAGCGTTTCATAATTATGAATGTATTATCAGGCAACTCACGTTGAGAACCCCAATCCTAGTGCAGGTAGCCGTTTCTCTAAACTTTTCTTGCTTAAAACAAAACAAAACAATTATCTGGCAATGCACCTTGAGAACATTAATCAAATTATTCTGCTTTCTAAAAATTTTACAAAATATTTACTTATTTTTCAAGTTGGTAGGCAGACTAGTTGGTTTCCTTGTTACATTTTAATTCATATGGTTCACTACATTTTATTGTCATTCACGCCTCTTCCCCAATTCCGTTTGCCTTTTTAGACAGAGTAGTTACTTTAACAGCATAATGAAATTTGGCTTTTGAAAAAATGCTTGTTCCTAGGTAGACTGTACAATTCTAAATAAACAAAATAAATATGGAAAAATTGTTTATCATTTGATATACTGTACTGTAGAATGGGTAGAGAAAACAGAGCCTGTACAGAGAGCAAAGAAAGTTTGTCCAATCTGTATCATGGGTCCATATTCAAATCACAGAGTGAGCGACTAGATGCTAAACACTGGGTTCGTTCACGGTAGCTTCCTGATTGAGTGAACATATCAGAATTCTTGCTATGCAAAGTTTTATGTTCATAACATTCTACTCTATTTATAAAATTCTATTTTAGACAGGTGTGGTGGTCATACCTTTAATCTCAGCACTCCAAAGGCAGAGGCAGTCAGGCAAGAAGAGGGCTCTGAGTTTGGGTCTAGTGTAGCCCATTAAGTAAGTGCAATTTAAAACACACACACACAAACACACACACACACGCACACACACACACTTTAATGGAATTATTCAATGACAGCTTAACAAATCCAGCCCTAACACAGGCTTGTGGAAAGACAACAAAGGCAAGTTAGCCATGTTCAATGTCTTTAAGGAGTATGGTATAGTCTAAGAGGGAAAGGCTGGTAAAAGAGGGAGAAAGAGAGAGAAGGAGGGAGAGACTGAGACTAGGATTAGTATTTCAGATTAATGTCTACAAAGTAAGTGGGCATTCTGAGTAGAAATAATTCAATCCTCAGGTAGACAGGGAAATAAAAAATTCCTCCTATAGGGAAAGCCTCAAATCCAACCAGAAAATGGCTAGTCATTCCCACAACGATCATGTCACTATTACAACAGTAGTCATAATTTCTTTATCAAGTTGGTAGTGTGGCATGCAGAGTCCACTCATGGATAAAATCACTGATGTCTTTTCTTCCCCACCAGCCTGCATAGAACCTTTTGGCACTATGAGATCTAGCCTTCAGGGAGAGAGGAAACCATTGGGCCTTCCTGATCAATACCTGTCGGGAGGGACGCCAGGCTTGGCACTGAGGTTTTCATTTAACAACTCATGACATCTGAGAGCAGCATTGTCTGACCTTCTTCTGCTGTTGTTCACACAAGCTGTGGTTGCCTTCCTTAGATCAAGCCGGTGAATATAATTTTGTAGTTCCCACCCCTAAAGTAGAAGCTATGATGATTGACAAGGCATCTATGAGGGATCAATTTTCTTTGGTGCTATGGCTGCTGGTACACTGCCCGTGCGCTAATGGATTTCCCTACACTCATGTACATACAGTCAGCACTAACCGGGCTCAGGGGATTATTAATAATAATTATTTAAAAAGAGGATATGAAGGTGTGGGGGAGGTGTATTGAGAGCCCTGTGGAGAGGTAGAAAGAGACAGTAGAGTATGGATGAGATCAAAATGTACACATGCTAGAAATTTTCAAAGAATAAAATCACTATTGTAAAACAAAGGTCACTGCCAATCAACAATTTTTTTTTTTTTTTAAACACAGAGAATAAAAGAAACCCTAATTAACTTCAGGCCTCTTTAAATGCTAAAGCATATGAGAAGGTCTATATTTGAAAGACTGGGATATAGCATTCTATGATAGACAGAGAAGCAGTAGAGAAAAGTCTAGAAAGAAATTAGATGTGAAAACTTGGTGTGTTATAAAAGTGACATCTTAATCCTTGGGGGTGAAAACTAGGGTTTCTAATAGTGTCAGAACATTGGATAGTCATTTGGAAAACAATGAGACTGGATTTCCTGCCACACACCACGGTAAAATGCAAATCCATCAAGATTACAAATAAACCACACAGAATCATTAAAGCTTAGAGAAAAATAGTCCTTTTCTTCAGGGAAAAAGACTCAGTGTGAGCAAACTTCCTGTGAGGGAAACTCAGGTCCAGTAAGAGATTTGTATACGGGAGTATTTGAATACAAGGGTTTTGCATGAACGAAAAAAAAGGTATTTGTAGCCAAGGCTGATGACCCAGGTTCAGTCCTGGAGAGTGGAAGGCGAGAACTCACTCCTTCAAGTTGTCCTCCGACCTTCACACATAGCAATTGTGTGCATATATGTGCGTGCACATGTTTGTGCATGCACACAAACACACACAATAAGTAAATGTAATTTTTAAAATCACAGATAAAAAATCTGAGAGAAAATATTTGTAATTAGCAAAAGTACTTAGAATATTTAAAATTAAAACTATTAGCTAAATGACCACAACCCGTGAGTGGGTGGTTGACAATAAATTGGATGAATGTTGGCCTGTTTTTCTTACATTAAAAATGCAAACTAAAATGGTATTGAGATAGTCCCACTGAGTGTCAGAGAAATAGAAGTTTGACTACATACACTGTTGGCGAAGCTCGGGGAAAGAAGACATTAATATAGCCCTCAGAGGAGTCCAGTGTGATACCAGCCCTAAGGATGGTAACTTACCAAACCAATATCCAATATCTTCAAGGAATCACTGAAAAGACCTACATTCTACGGTAGAAATTATACCTGCAATGCCATGCTTCACTTGTAATAGCAAACTGTGGGAGAGAATCCAGACACCCACAGGTAAGATACTTACCCTACTGTACATCTATCTAAGAAGAGTTCTGGAAGTCTGTAAAAGAGCCTAGGAATGCTCAAATGTAGATTATTAGGTAAAAAGAAGAAAAAAGAAAGAAAGCAAAAAAGCAAGCAAACAACAACAACAACAACAAAACCCCCAAAACTACAAACTTGAAACAAACACCAAAACAAATGCTAAGGGAAATGGATGATAAATAAAAAAACGAATTTAAGGTCCATATTGACAGTTGGATTGTTCTTTAAAAAAGGAGTTAGAAGTGGAAGTCACGCTTATGGAGGAAGGTGACAGTCAAGACGCGTGAAGAGAATAACAGAGACACCATCAGTCTGCAACCACAATGGTACTGATCTATTCAAGCAGGAATTCCTAATGGATTATAACATTGTTTCATGAACAGTTTAGGAGCAAAATAGGATAGTTTCAGAAAATCAAATTATCTCTCCAGAGATGGTTTATTAGTGACAATTTTTTGCTTTTTTTCCAGGAAAGGACTCATGTGTGTGCTTAGCTAGGTTGTTGGGCTGTGTTGACTCCACATTTTATGATGCCCTCTTGCAAAGCGTGACTCACTGTGGGAGCGTCAGTTGAGCTGGAGTGCTAGGAAGGAAGCCAGCACAGCCTCTTGTTGGCCCGTACTCTCCGCTACGCATCCTGAAGCAGTGCTTTGAAGATTTTAAATTGGTATGGATGCTTGCAAATTAAATTTATACTAGAGACAGCAATGGATCAATGGGAAAGAGATAAAAATGTTTCCATAAAGAATGCAAGTTAAAAGTATTTTGTGTTCTCAAGAAAGTTCCCAAGAAAGTTAAATGTGGGAACGACAAATTTCTTTTAAAATTCTGTTGACACAGAGCTGGTGTTGCATGTTGATCTGATGCTTGTATTTTGATACTAATTACTGGCCCTCAAGATCTGGTTACTGCCCTATCCTTGTGGTGTGGTGCCCTATCCTTGAGCTGCCTAAGACAGGTTTACAGGTTATTCTTGATTGGCTGATGAAAAGACCTGTACTCGGGCAAGCATGATGGAGTAGGTGTGGCCAAAGTTCGTGGGCTTTGGGGACAGGAGACTCATGGAAAGGACAGACAGATGGGAAGAGAGGAGGAAGGGTGCCAAGATGGGTTAGGGTGGAGAAGGAACCACATGGGCCAAGAGGAAAGACTACAATAATGCTGTGGAAAGGCCCAGATGAAGAATACAAGCAAGTAACGTGGGATTATGGACGGAAGGTAGCCCAGATTGGAAATGGATAAGGCAGATGCTATGGGGTGGGGCTAGAAGATATGAGACAGTGTAGGTGAAATATTTTCCCAGCTCCAGGTAAAATAAGGCAATTATAAAATCTGTGTCTTATTGATTGTGATAGCAGGTTAAATAATACCCTCTAAATATTTATAGGGCAAATAACATTATTTGGTTCAACACCATTTTATTTCAACAACAGACTTGAGAGATGGTTCAGTGGGTAAGAGCACTTGTTACTATTGCAGAGGTCTTGGTTTTGGTTCCTGGCCCCCCCCATATCAGGCAGCTCACAACTACTTGTAAGTCAAATTCCAGAGGCTACAATGCTCCCTTTTGAGTTGCTCAGACATCTGCATGCATTTGGTGTACTTACAGCCAGCAGGCATGAACCCACATAAATTTTTAAAAATTGAATGAAAAATAACTAAAAGTGATGTGGACAGAATAGAGTATTCATTTGCCAAAGAATGGAGTTTTAACCAGTGTCACAAACCACATGCCAAGTTGGGACAGAATTGGCAACACTCTGAAATAAACTGCTTAGAGGACCAAGCTGCTGAGTAAATTGCCCTGACCTGAGGCTGGCTACGTCTTCCGAGACACAATACAAAGTACTGACAAAAAGGAAGCCAGGAGATAAATGAGATGTTATCAAAACTAAAGCCTCTGCGTCTCAAGAGCTGCCATTCAAAATAAATAAATAAATAAATAAAAAACAGCAGCAACAACAACAACCCATACAACTGGAAGAAATACCTTAAATCTCATATCTTGAAAAGATCTTCTAACTAAAATATATAAAAACCATTTGCAACTCAACAGCTAGAATCTCCGTGGAACTGAAAATAAATAAGCGAAGAGACTGTCTGTATTGTTGTATTGTATTATTCCACATATAAAACAAATTATCCAAAGGCTTACTCTTGAATGGCAGTTGGTAAGCCACTGAGAAACAAATACAAGCTACAAGCTTTTCCCAGACAGAGGGGAACAACCAGCTTCCCCGACCAAAGAGGCAGAGTCCAGGGGGCTTTCTGATTGAGACCTTGATGCACTCTTGGTGGGCTGATGCCCCTTCCTGTGCAGGGGAGACTCATTAAGCAGAGTTTAAGCCACTCAATAAATGAAGAGCGGATGTGTATCTGTTGTCATAGGCCAGAATAAAACGTCTTCAATCCATTTTATATCTGTAGCTTTCCTCTTCCTAAATAATAACTCTGGCTCCCAGCTTCATAAGCATATTTAATCATTTGTTTACACCAGGTGTCCTGAGCCTGAACAACCATTGTTCATGCCTAGAAAATGGCTTTTTTTTTTCCCCAATGGTAAGTTCGGAATTTGACAATGAAAAATTCTCATTTATTTTCATTGGGTGTTTTGCTGTCAAAAATAAAAATTTCAGAAAGTAAGAAAAATGTTCTGGGGAGGATTTGGATCCAGAGCTCCAACATACGACAGCAATGCTGTTATTTCTTCCTGTGCCCAGCCCCAGCTCCATCATGCTAAATTGACATGTACAAGTCCGGGGTGCGAAAACATTACCGTGTCTATAAATCTTAGTGGCTAGTCCTCTTCACACTGACAGAAGCATACCCCCAGGACAGACACAGACATGCTTCAGCAGGAATAAGTGATAGAAATGTTGCAACACTCACAGCTATGTCGAGCAGGCCTCCCTCCACACATGACATCAAATAATTCACACGGAACAGATGTTGCCTACTTAGTTGAGAGCTCTTACAGCACAGCCTCCCTCATAACCTGCCTGCAAAGTAAAACTAAATTAGGATCCAGAGCTAATCTCCCTCTGAACCGTCTGGAGGAACTGGAGGAACTAGCTGTGTTTAGCATCATAGGACTCTTAAAAAGAAACATTTTGAGGTGAACTTTCCTAGAAGGCTCAAGTCGCTGCAGCTCTGGAGGCTGACTTAGGCAACTCATTCAATTTCGTTTTTTCTCTTAGCCAAATTTCTTTCAAAATATATAGGCTAATTTAGAAATGGACTGAGTTACAATTTAGCTCTTGAAAATACGCTACACTGGGGCTAGAGAGATGGCTCAGTGGTTAAGACTGCATTGTTAACCAACTGTGTTGGTTAACAGGATCACATGGCATCTTACAAGCACATATAATTTGTATCTGACTCCCTCTGACAGGAGGTACATAGCACATGTATACATACACGTATGTATGCATGCATACCTAGTGTGTGTACATACATGTAGGCAAAATACCACACATAAAAAAATAAATCCTAAAAGTATACCATAATGCATTTAAGGAAATAACGCAGCAGAATAACTCAACCATAGTAAAAATAAAATCTTAAACATAGATAAACATCTCTCTGATTATCTTAATAAGAATTGAATTGAAGACCCAGACATAAATCCACATACCTATGGACACTTGATTTTTGATAAAGATACCAGAAATACACAATGGAAAAAATGAAAGCATCTTCAACAAATAGTGCTGGGGAAGAGATAGCCTCTTCAGCAAATATTACTGGCCTAACTGGATGTCAGCAGGTAGAAGAATGTAAATAGATCCATATTTATCACCTTGCACAGACTCAAGGGTAAGTGGATCAAAGACCAAAAACATAAAACCAGGCACCCGGAATGGTTAGAACACATAGGCACAGGAGACAACTTTCTGAAAAGAACATTAATAGCACAGTAATTAAGATCAACAATTAATAAATGGGACCTCATAAAACTGAAAAGCTTCTGTAAGATAAAGGACACTGTCAATAGGACAAAATGGCAGCCTACAAAATGGGAAAATATTTTCTATAACTCCACATCCAACAGAGAGCTAATATCCAAAATTTACAAAGAACTCCAGAAATTAGGCATCAACAAACCAAATGATTCAATTTAAAAAACCGAGGTACAGAACTAAATAGAGAATTCTCATTAGAGGAATCTAAAATTGATGAGAAACACTTAAATGTTCAACATCCTTAGCCATGAGGAAAATGTCAATCAAAACTACTTTGAGATTCTATCTTACACCTATCAGAATGCCTAAGATCAAACCCACAAACGACAGCTCATTCTGTGGAGCAAGGGGAACTGAACATTTCTCCATTGCTGGTGGGAATGCAAACTCATACAGCCACTGAGGAAACCAATATGGTGGTTCCACAGAAAACTGAGAATTGCTCTACCTCATGAGTCAACTATACCGTTCTTGGTCACATACCCAAAAGATGGCCCCATCCTACCACGAGGGCACTTGTTCAACTATGTTCAGAGTGCAGCTTTCTTCATAACAGTCACAGACTGGAAGCTACTTAGATGTCCCTCAACTGAAGAATGGATAAAAAAAAGTGATACATTTACACAAGTGTTACTCAGCTGTTAGGAAAAACTGGCATCATGAAATTTGCAGACAAATGGATGGTAGTAGAACAAGTCATGATGAATAAAGCAACCCAGATCCAGAAAGACAATCATGCTATGTACTCGCTGATACATGGATATTAGCTGCTAAGTAAAGGACAATTATGCTACAATACACAGATCCAGAGAAGTTAGATGAACAGGAAAGGTTTCAGGGGAAGAGTTGCTCCCTGGGAAGAAGAAATAGAATAGATTTTGTGATGGACTTGGGGTGTATAGGGATGGGACAGGAGGGATTAGGAGGGGGGCAGGAAAGGAAGTGGAAGGAGAGTAGAAGGAGGGAGATGACTGAAATAGGTGGGTCTTTAGGGGGTGATATGGAAACCTAGTGCAGTGGAGACTTCCTGGAACCCTCTGAAGTTGACCCTAGTGAAGACTCCTGGTAGTGGAGGTTATGTAGCCTGAACCAGCCATCTTCTGTAATGAGGCTAGGCTCCCAGCAGTTACCCACAACCTGCCCTTCCTGCAAGACATGCTGAAGCAACGGTGGCTTAGAGCTTGTTGGCCAACCAATGACTGGTCTAACCTGAGGCCCATACCACAAGAGGGAACCTATGCTAGACACTGCCTAGATCTGGAAACTGGATGGCCCAGAAACCTAGGGTACCACTAAACAAGACACACACACACACACACCTCAATGAAATGATTTCCAATGATATTCTTCTATACCTGCAGGACTTGTGCCTAGCCCAATTGTCAACAGAGAGGCTTTCTCCAGCAGCTGATGGGACTAGATACAGAAACACACAGCCAAACATTAGGCAGAGCTCAGGGAACTCCTTAGAAGATGGAAAGGAAGGACTGTAGAGTCAGAGGTCTCAAAGACACCAGGAGAACATGGGCACACAGAATCAACTTGGCAGGGCTCATAGGGCCCACAGAGTCTGAAGCAGAAACCACAGGGCATGCATGGGTCTGCATGGGCCATCTGCATACATGATGTGGGTTTTTAGTTTTAGTTTAGTGTTATTTTGTTTTGTTTTTTAATTTCTAGCAGTAGAATGGAGGTACCTCTGATGGTTTTGCCAGTTTGTGGGACCTATTTTCTCCTACTGGGTGCCTTGTCCAGACTTGATAGGAGGGTATAGGCTTAGCCTTATTGCATCTCGTTGAGCAGAGTTTGGTTGCTATCCCTTGGAGGCCTGCTCTTTTCTGAAATGAAACGGAGGAGCTATGGAATGGAAAAATGAGGAGGGGAGGGAGGAGGAGAGGGAGAGGAGGGTGTAATTGGGATATATTGTATGAGAGAAGGATACATAAATAACTATAAAAGAAATATTCTAAGTTAAAAATGAGTACAATCCACAGGAAAGTATAATATTTATAATATATTTATTTTTTAAAGATTTATTTATTATTTATACAACATTCTGCCTGTACACCAGATCTTACTATAGATGGTTATGAGCCACCATGTGGTTGCTGGGAATTGAACTCAGGACCTTTGGAAGACCAGCAAGTGTTCTTAACCATCTCTCCAGCCCTATAATATATTTAGGTATATAAAATTTAAATAGAACAAATAATTTAAGGGCACCAATGGTAAGTAAATAATAAGCATTAAATTAGGAAAACATTTCTACAAAATATAATTTACTTCTATATTGGTCAATGAGAAAACAGAAAATATAGAAAAAAAAAGTCCATGATAAAATACTAATGCCAAATGTAAAGAAAAAATTTCAACAGGTGAAAATTTAAAAATGAAAAACTCAAGGCACCATTTATTCACTCACGAAGTCTAAAGTGATCTCTGTATCTTCAGAGCTAGAAATTGCACGCTATTCATTAAGTCATGGTTACCCACCTTAATATCCTACCTACGCTAATTACCCCTTCATAATAACCCTATGGCATTAACAATTGCCATCATCATCCCACTTAACCAATGAGGAAGGCGAAATGCAGATAAGCAACCTGCCCACTTGCCTTAGAATTACATATCAGATATTCATGATTGCAGGTAATTCATTTTGGAACCATTTTCTCTGCTACTTTGCAACGTTTTCTGGTTGAGGGAAAGGCTGGGTTATTTCAGCTGTATTTGTCCACTGTTGTCAAGATCTGTTGAATGCATATTATACATGTCTGTCAGAAACTCACGGCAGCTGTGGTTGCCTGCACAAATACTGGCACAAAGATCAAGCCAGTCCACATTCCAGCATGGATGAGGATGGTCTCACCATCCTCCACCTCCAGCAGAGGAGTTATTGGATGTGCTACTGTGAATGTTCTCCCATATATAAGCAGCGCTAATTGGACTTGGTGGGTTATAAAAGAAAAAAAAAAAAGATGACATGGAGAGGGGACGTGGAGAGCAAACTCCGGAGGAGTTGGAAGGGAGAAGTGAAAGATGAATGTAACAGAAGTTTATCTCATGCATGGACAAAATTCTAGAACAATGAAAAACTTGTAACACTAAGAGACACTTGGCAGTTATATTGTCAGCCCGTAGCTTGTCGTTTTGACTTCTAGGAATCTATCTTAAAATAGCTCGCATGAAATTGACTTAAAGAGAAAAGCTTATGTCCTCATTATCTAGAATCATAAGAGGAAACCAGAAAAAAAAAAAACTGTGTGCCAAGTAAATAACATTCATGTTAATTATATTTGTAGGTAAAGACATACTTGGTTGGCACATAAAATAAATCACAGGTAAGAGTTTCATGGTCTGGAGATATTTTCGTTTAAAGATTTATTGATTGTTATTTCTGTATGTATGTTTGCATGTGTGTGTGCAGGTGTGTGTGTGCATGAGTGTAGCACCCATGGAGGTCATTGGAGGGTATAGGATTTGGAGCTGGAGGCTCCAAGGCTGAGCAGGAGACGTTATGGGTGCTGTGTGTGAAACCTCCACATCGCCGAAGCTGCTCTGCTCTGACACCTCTTTCTTCATACAGGCCTTTGTTTTCAAGCCAGAGGTCATAGTAAACACTAAGCAACCAGTAGGTGGCTGTGTTACGTGTGTGTGTGTGTGTGTGTGTGTGCTGGGAACCAATCTCTGGTCACCTGTAAAAGCAACGAGCACTTTTAACCACTGAGCCATCTCTCCAGCCCTCATCCAGCTAGAGACATTGATAACGGCATTGATCAAGAAGCGTAACAAAGTTCCCGCCCTTGGCAGAGCAAGCTAACCTTACCCTGTGGCAGGCAGCCAGCACATTAAGGAGATAGATTATACAGGAATCAGAAGGTCCAAGTGTAATTCAGAAGGGCAAGGGAAGAACAATGTGATGGGGACTGGGCAATGCTGGGTTGGTGCACGCAGCTCACAGGCAAAACCAAGCGCTGGTAAACCTCATTGAGACAGTGAGATTTGAGGAAAGACTCAGAGGAGGTGTGATGTACTAAGTGAATACCAAAGGGAAGCTATTTTAGGTGAAGAGAACAGGCAATAAAAGAAAGCCAAGGCTGAGCAGTAGATGCTATTGGTACTGTGTGTGAAACCTCCACATTGCTGAAGCTGGTGTCTACTGTGACACCTTGGCCCTCTTTTCTTCACATAGGCCTTTGTCTTCAGACCATAGATGATACTAAACCCTACTTGTGCAGCCTTTAATGGCCTCCAAAACAGGAATCGCCTGATCAGCTGAGGAAATTATTGAGCAAACACTCTAGGCTTCCCGCCTTAAGGTAGGGATAAGTCATGTCCTTCATGCCTGCTGGAGTGTATTTCTCAAATACTGACTAGGGCACAGGAACCCCCTGAAATGCTTGTTCAAGTGCAGATTCTGAGTCAGCAGATCGGGGGTGAATCCTCCCATCCTCTAACAAACTCTCGGGCAAAGCCAATGCAGTGGGCCCTCAGGCCATCCCTTAAATAGCAAGGCCATAAAGTTATTCTGTGTGATTGGCACCACCCACTCAGCATTCACTTCTTCTCTCAGTTTCCTGGGAGTCACTGACTCATTTCCTGTCCTCCACACAGTGCTATTCCAGAAGTGCCCACAAAAGTAAACTGGTTCCATTCACTGAATCTGAGGATCTAGTTCTGGGAAAGACCTCATCACAGCAATATGCCTGTTGAGTTCTTTGAAACAACTGGATCCTGCTGCCGTCACCAGAATGGATGGGGACAGTAGAGGGAAAGGATAACAGTTTAGAGATAGGGAGAGCATACAAAACTACTCTATGATTTCAGACTTATCCTCAGAATAAAATTTAAAAACTTAAAGGTGGTTCTAGCCTTGAGTGAAGGGTGTTCTGTTGAGATACAATAATAGTTTTACCCTGGGCATTGGCAGGGTTAAGGGCAGAAACAGAAAGTTCAACCAGAGGTCAGCGTAGACACAGGTCACTGATGATGCAGAACACTTTCAGGAGTTGGAAGGAGTCAGGTTTGTGAACTCCAAAAAGGCCTCAGGCTCTACATATTAAAGTGAAGCAATGAAGTGGACAGTTGCATTACAGCAGGTTGGAAAGAACATTGATCCTGGGAAACAGAAATGTGGTTATCAGCACATATACAGGTCATCTCTGACATCCAAGCAAGCAAGTAGATGGTAAGTGCAAATGAAAGAACGATTCTAAGAGCTCGGTCCTAGACTGGGTCAGCCCTATGAAACCAGAACTTTACACTCAAAGTCTATAGTACCAGTGCCTATGTCCAGACATTTCAAGTCATTGCTGCTGTGTATACTGTCATTAGCCTGACTTTAGCATTATGTCTGTTGAGTTGAAGACCCATAGGACATTCAGCCTCCATGTCTTGCTTTCTATGTAGGTCATGGTGGTCCTGCCACTCGGGACGACATGAAATGAAGGATTGTGACAACTCAGCAGGACAATAAAGTCAAGTGAGAGTTCATAGAGAGCATTTCTTGGAAGTTCTGTCCTCTAAGTGGCCAGAGTCTGATAACTTCCTATAGAACACTCACTATTTTCCCGGCTTTGCATACTGTACACTGGGAATGTCAAAAGAGTCACTGGAGACTGTTCTAGTTTACACTGTCAAAGTCAAAGTGAAAGCACCATGGGAGTCTCTGGACTGCCCTGTTCTTTTAATGTGTCCAGCTTCGCTGTACGTTACTAAACTTCTCCAACTCCATAAAAGAAAGCCAGTTTAAGCCAGATGGGTGGGATTAACTCACATTGTGAGTACAGAGGAGAGTTGCAATAGACCAGAGACACATAGAAGGGGATCTAGCTTAGAGCAAGACAGTGGGATGAAGCCATCCTTGGAACCCCTTTTCTTATACATGTGGAAACTAAAGTTCAGAGTGATAGTTGATCAGGTATCACAGGTACACTGGAATTCCCACCCCTGACACACACACACACACACACACAAACACACACACACAAACACACACACGTGTCTAAAGAACAGAGGATGTTTCTATGACAACCCCCAGTGACTTCAGGAAACTCACACTTTCCCTAAGGCTCATTCCTCAGTGCATGAATTGAAGGCTTTGGACTGGATAGGGATTCTCCCATCTGGAGAATACAAAAATTTAAGCTGCCTTATCTGTCTTGGATGCTTGGGATGGCTCCAGGAAGCTTTGGCTTTTGCACTTCAGGATCTGTAGCACCCAAGGTCAATAATGATTGGATATGGTCATCCAGAAAGCCCCTTTACCCCTAGCATCTCAGGATTTGGGGAAGATTTGGGTAGTTTTGAAACAGGGGCTCTCACGGACCTAATACTCACCAAGTAGGCTAGAATGGTCAGCCATTGAGCTCTGGAGATCTGCCTGTCTCTACCACTCCAGTGCTGAAACCATAAACATACCCTACCAGGCCCATCATTTATGTGCATTCTGGGGATCAAACTCTGGTTTTAATGCCTGCATGGCAAGCCCTTTGCTCACTGAGCTATCTTCCCAGTTGCACAAACGACAATAATTCTTTGTAGCTACAAGTCACAGATTCCCAGACTACAAAGTCTCCAACGTACATTTGCAAGGCAGCGGAATTTATGACTGCACCTCATCTTTCCTCCCTCTCTCTAACATCTATCATCTCCACACAAGAAACTAAATTGTCTTCTGTTTAATTTAACACCTTTCTGCTGTGTGTATCCTCTGCATGGCTTGGCTTTAGAAGTCTCGTCCTGGACTCTCCGCTTCCTACCACACAACCCTCATCCATCCTCGTTTGTGTTGATGCCATCTTGGATGATGGAAAGTTTCTCATCACCTGCAGAAATTGGCTCCACATTCCTCTCTGAGTGACGGCACTAGGGTACCTACGTTTATCTCTCTGTAATAATGTCAGAGTACTGGACACTACCCAGAGACAAAGATGATTTAAAGTGATCTACAATAAGTTCAGTTAGGATTTGAAGGGAGCATCTCACAGAGAAGGAGTTTCGGGGGAAAGGTGTGGTTTTCTGTAATAGTTTCTGCCTGTTGAAAAGAAAAGTGTTATAAAATACCTTGGGGTGACTCTAACCAAGCAAGTGAAAGACCTGTTTGAAAAAAAAATTAATTCTCTGAAGAAAGAAATTGAAGAAGATATAAGAAGATGGAAAGATTTCCCGTGCTCATGGATTGGTAGGATTAACATTGTGAAAATGGCCATCCTGCCAAAAGCAATCTACAGATTCAACACAATTCCTATAAAAATACCAACTCAGTTCTTTACAGACCTTGAAAGAAAGATTCTCAGCCTCATATGAAGAAACAAAAAAGCCAGAATCTCCAAAACAATCCTGTACAACAACAGATCATCTGGAGGTATCTCCATCCCGATCTCAAGCTGTACTACAGAGCAATAGTAATAAAAACTGCATGGTATTGGCATAGAAACAGAAAGGAGGATCAATGGAACTGAATAGAAAACCCAGAAATAAACCTACACACCTATGAATACTTGATTTTTGACAAAGAAGCCAAAACCATTCAATGGAAAAAGACAGCATCTTCAACAAATGGTGCTGATCTAACTGGATGTCTACATGCAGAAAAATGAAAATAGATCCATATTTATCACCCTGCACAAAACTAAAGTCCAAGCGGATCAAAGACCTCAACATAAAACCAGATACTCTAAATCTGTTAGAAGAAAAAGTGGGAAACAGCCTAGAATTCATTGGCACAGGAGACAACTTCCTGAACAGAACACCAACAGCACAGGCTCTAAGAACAACAATCAATAAATGGGACCTCATGAAACTGAAAAGCTTCTGTAAAGCAAAAGACACTATCGTCAGAACAAAATGACAGCCTACAGACTGGGAAAGGATCTTCACCAACCCTACATCTGACAGAGGGCTAATACCCAGTATATATAAAGAACTCAAGAAGTTAAAATGCAAAAAAAATCAAGTCATCCAATTAAAAAATGGGGCACGGAGTTAATCTCTGTAGAGGATTGTAGAATGGCAGAGAAACACTTAAAGAAATGCTCAACATCCTTAGCCATCAAGGAGATGCAAATCAAAACGACCCTGAGATTTCACCTTACACCCATCAGAATGACTAAGACCAAAAATTCAAGTGACAACACATGCTGGAGAGGATGTGGAGAAAAGGGAACCCTCCTACATTGCTGGTGGAAATGTAAACTTGTACAACCACTTTGGAAATTAATCTGGTGCATTCTCAGACAAATAGGAATAGTGATTCCTCAAGTTCCAGCTATATCACTCCTAGACATATATCCAAAAGATGCTCAAGTACACAAGGACATTTGCTCAACCATGTTTATAGCAGCTTTGTTCATAATAGCCAGAACCTGGAAACAACCCAGATGTCCCTCAGTTGAGGAATGGATACAGAAATTGTGGTACTTTTACACAATGGAATACTACTCAGCAATTAAAACCAAGGAAATCATGAAATTTGCAGGCAAATGGTGGGACCTAGAATCGATCATCCTGAGTGAGGTATCCCAAAAGGAGAAAGACACACATGGTATATACTCACTTATATAGACCTATAAGATAGGATAAATATACTGAAATCTATACATCTAAAGAAGATAAACAAGAAAGAGGACTCGGGGTAAGATGATCAATCCTCACTTAGAAAGACAAATGGGATGGACATTGGATGTGGGAGAAAACAAGTAACAGGACAGGAGCCTACAGCAGAGGGCCTCTGAAAGACTCTACCTAGCAGTGTATCAAAGCAGATATTAAGACTCATAACCAAACCTTCGACAGAGTGCAGGGAATCATATGAAAGAAGGGGGAGTTAGTAAGACCTGGAGAGTACAGGAGTGCCACAAGTACCAAATATATCAGGGCACAGGGGTCTTTCATGAGCCTGTCTCTCCAACCAAGGACCATGTATGGATATAATGTAGAACCTCTGCTTGGATAAAGCCCATGGTAGCTCAGGGTCCAAATGGGTTCTCTAATAAGGGGACAGGGACTATTTCTGACATGAACTCAATGGCGAGCTCTTCGACCCCCCTCCCCCTAATGGAGGAACAGCCCTGCTAGGCCACAGAAGAGGACATTGCAGCCAGGCCTGAAGAGAATTGATAAGCTAGGGTCAGATGAAAGGGGAGGAGGTATTCCCCTATTAGTGGACTTGGAAAGGGGCAGGGAGGAGATGAGGGAGGGAGGGTAGGATTGGGAGGGAAGGAGGGAGGGGGCTACAGTTGTTATTAATATAAAAATAACCTGTGATTAATATAAAAATAAATAAATTAATAAATTAAAAAAAAGAAGAGTGTTTTGTTGTTGCTGTTGTTGTTGTTATTGATGATGATGATAATGATGATGATTCAGGGTAAGGACTACACTAATCCGTGGGTATAAGGATAACTATTTAGAACATAATCAGAGATTGTATTGGTTTAGTAAAGTAGCAGTTGTGGGTTCTCTTCTAAAGTCCATGACTTCGTTAGCCATGGTTAGTTGTCATGGTTTTCCTTTTTTTGAGCAGACCTGAAGTCCAGTTAGAGAGCTATTGGTTACCATCAGAGTATGCACGCCACTACTGAACCCTTAGAGTTCAGTTTTATACTTTGCTGGTTATTGTTGTAGTCATAGGCATCATAGCTTAGTAGGGCTATTGGTTGCTTTTTAGCTTTAGAAGATTGCATGGAGGCTTCTGGTACCATGAAGGGCAGTACCTGGGGAAGAGGCTTTCAGGTGAGTTCCCGTTCAGTGGTCTTTGAGCCTTGTGCCTGAAGTGCATGGTATCTCCAGCAACAGGGACTATCGTCCACGGATAGGGACAACCAAGAGAGATAGCAATAGCCTACAACACTGTCACAGTCTCTTAGACACACTTTCTCCCATTAACTTATCTACTTACTCACTTTATATCCTGAACGCAGCCCTCCCTCCTATCCTCACACTCATGCTCCTTCTACCCCTATTTTCTTCAGAGAAGGGTATGTCCTCAATGGGTACCAACTGGTCCCAGCACATCAAGTTACAGCAGGCCTAGGGCATCCTCTCCTACTGGGCCATTTCTTTTCTTTTGTTGATCCTTTGCTTTTTGGCTTCTTTACATATTTTAGATATTACTCCTGTCAGATACATATAGCTGGCAATCATCATCTCCCATTTTATGAGCTTCCTCTTCATCCAATTATTGTTTCTTTAGGTGTTCAGAAGCTTTACCGATTTATGAAATCCCACTTGTCAATTGTTGCTCTTAATTCTTGGGCAAATAGAGTCTATTTAGGAAATCCTTTCCTATAAATTTCCTGTAGGGCACTGCCTATGTACCCTAGCAGCTTCTTCTAGCAGTTTCCGTGTTTCATGTTTAGGTCTTTGATCCATTTAGAGTCCATTTTTATGCTGGGTGATAAATACAGGCTTAATTTCATTCTTCTCCATGTAGGCATCAAGTATTTCCAGCATTATTTGTTGAAGATGCTTTCTTTTTTTCCAGCATATTTTTTTTACATATTTTTCAAATACTAAATGGCTGAAGTTACATGTATTCATGTTTTGGTCTTTGGTCTACATGCTTGCTTTTATGCTTTTTTGTTTTTATTACTATGGCTCTGTAAATGGTAATCCCTCCATTGTTCTTTTTGCTCAGGATTGTTTTGACTCTCTGGAGTCTTTTACGGTTCCATATGAATTTTAGGAAAACATTCTCAAGTCCAATAAAGAATGAGATGGAGATTTTAATTTGGGATTGTGTTGAATGTGTAAAAAGCTTTTGTCATATAGTTCACAATATTAATTCTGTCAATCCATGAGCACAGAATGGCTTTCCATCCTATGCTGACTAGTGTTCCATTGTGTAAATTTACCACAATTTCTTTATCCATTCCTCAGTGGAGGCTGTTATGAATAAAGCTGCTATGAACATAGTTGAACATATCTTCTTGTTGTATGGTGGAACATCTTTTGGGTATATGCCTGGGAGTTGTATAGCTGGGTCTTGGGGTAATGCTATTCCCAATTTTTTGAGAAAGCACCACATTGATTTCCAAAGTAGCTGGACACATTTGTATTTCCAGTAGCAATGGAGGAGGGTTCCCTTTTCTCCATAACCTTGCCAGCATGTGCTGTCACTTGAGTTTTTGATCTTAGCCATTCTGATGGGTTTAAGATGGAATCTCAGAGTCGTTTTGATTTGCATTTCTACGATGATAAGAACATTAAACATTTCTTTAAGTGCTTGATCATTCAAGATTCTTCTGTTGATAGTTCTCTCTTAGCTCAGTACCTCATTTTTAAATTGGGTTATTTGGTTTGTTGATGTTTAATTCCTTGAGGTCTTTGTATATTTTAGATACTAGCCCTCTGTTGTTTTTTTAAATTCTGTGCTCTGTGGTTCATGCAGGAAATTCTTATTGGCAAACCTTTCCATAGGACTGGTAGGTTTGGAGAGGAGATACTACTTTGATTTTTCATATTGTTTGTGTCTTTGTGACGAGATTTGGGCTTGTGACCTTCTTTTGTTAGTTCTGTGTCTGATATGGATTGAGAAGGTTGAAGGAGAAATAAGGATACTTGGGCAGGTTGGGACTCAAGGTTGGGAATGGCTTAGGTAGGATAAAGCCAGGTAGATGAAAGGAACTGAGCTGCGGTGCTGGATGTGCATCTGGATCCACGCCTGGAGTGGGGAGGTAGATCTGGCTGTGGAGAGAGGTTGGATGTGGGGTGAGAGATGCCTGTGTGTGGGAGGGGGCAGGTAGCCTGGCAGAAGCCCAGAAGTTAGTTGTGGCACAGGGAAGGAGTGACCAGACAAGCCAGTGTACTGGATGTGGGACCAGGCCTGGACCAGTTTGTTTGGGAAGGATGCAGGAAGGTGAGGGTCATGCTGACCCCTTTAATGTAGGCTGTGGGTCCTGAACCTAGGTCCTCATCCTTGCAAGACAAGCACTCAGCTGACTGAGTCATCTCCTCAGTCTCATTATGTACCTTTAGCAAGTGCTATTTGCAGATGTTTAGAGCATAATCTGTATTTCACAGGACACTCTGGCAAAAAGAGCCACATACATGCACATTTGTAAATAAAGGTGTTTCTGATAAAATTAAAAGTGCTCATTACTGTCACATTGTTCTTAAAAATAGTGACAGCAGTTTGTACACATTGGGGCATTTTGAAGTAGCCATGAAGAAGAGTTTTAGACTCCTCCAGTCACAGCAAATTTTGCATCTCAGTAACTAGATCAACTGGGTTCTTTCCAGTCTGTTCTCCTGGCTCTACAGTCTTCCTCCTAAATTTAAAATCTTTTTGTGAGAAATACAGGCAGTACTCAGGCCTAAAAGAGATTGTGAAGTCAGTTTCTGTGGGGAAAAAAAAAGCCTGTACAGTCAAATTACATTAGAGAATATAATTGCTTACAAACTACATTGCACATAGTTTTATATAACAATTGTGCATATCCACTTCTATGCAAATTTTATTAAGTGTATGATGATATGCAATGCAAATCAAGTGGTCACAAAGAATGGAATTTCACCATTATTGTATTCTTTAAATACAGTCATTTATTTGACTCAAAGAGATGCTCCCAAAGAGTCATCTCTTTAGAATTACTGAGACCAATAATTGTATTCCCTATCTTATTGTATTCCAGATGCTCAAATGAAACAGAATTAGAGCAAATAGTTTGCATGGATTTCCTTTAAAAAGAGGCAAACTGCAGAATTATGAGTTGCATTAAAGAGATGGCTCAGGCAATGGCTGCTTTTCCATAGGATCTGGGTTCAATTCCCAGGCACCCACATGGCAGCTCACAATTGTCTATAACTCTTGTTCTAGGAGATCCAACACCCTTAAATAGACATACATACAGGTACACACAAATGTGCATAAATTTTTAAAAATTAAAAAGAAACCAAAAAAGTACGGTAAGGTCCAGAGACCTGACCCAGGAACGACCATCATGCTCAGTACTTAAGGACAAAAAGGAGAAATCTGTATACCCAGGACAAACTACACACACACACACAGAGAGAGGGGGGGGTACAGCCAGCACAGCAAAGCAGGGAGTGAGGAAAGGCACCCTGACCTGCCCCCTCTGACAGATAACCACCCGCAAATAGGACTGGAAGCCTTCTGGCACAGGAGCCCGACACATACACCCCGGAACCAAAGCTCAGTGAATGGACTGGCAAGGAGTTTATGGCTCCATCTCCATCATTCTCTGTGTCTCTCACTCTCTGCCAGTAGAGTTCAACTAAATTCAAGGACCTTCGATAGATTCCACACCCTAAAAAGAGGGTCATGCTAGAATGTTCATTGTAATTGCATGCTTTTCTGAGCATACAGAAAATAAAGTCTAGTGCAGGGGGAGGGGCATATACATGTTTTATATTCAACCAAGTGATCAGGAAAGGTATACATGAAGCTTGTGCTGGGATCTATGCATTAAGGTGTGTGACTTTCCTCCTTCGCATCACTTAATGTGCTGTGCGATAAATACAAGCAGCTGAAGCCTGGCCCTGGCACATCCCTGGACCTGGGATCTTATTTGTGAGACAGGAGGAGAGGGTTGGTTAGATGTGGGAGTCTCCTGTTTGGCCAGTTGGCAGATGCTCCAGAGATCCTACCAAGCACAGACATTCTCAGGTTCTAGAGATCAGAATCAGAACTCAGAACATGGACACAGAAGCTGTCACCTAGCGGATGCTGGCATGCACTGGGGCTTCATAACTGTGTCCTGTGACTATGAAGACCCACCCCAGCTACAACTGCAAAATAACGGGAGAAAGTTGGGAAGACGGTCTACAGAATGATGGTCCCATCACCTGGCGACAGTGTCTCACTAACTTCTTGCAAAAGGTTTCTGACACTATTAACTGTTAATTCTTTATTTATGTACTTTTCAGGTTGTCAGACTAATGTGGGTAAGTGGAAACATGCTAGTATTCTGAACTTGTGTTTCTTTAAGTTAGAAGCTGGATTCTGAGGCACCAAACTCTACTGTCCATTGCTTTTATGCTATCGTTAAGAATGCTATTTTGTGCCAGTAATCCTTTAATTTTTTAAAATTTTTTAAATTAATTAAGCCAACTTACATCTCAGTCATAGGCTCCTCCTTCCTCTCCTCAGTCCAACCCCCTCCCACATACCCTCTGCCCTATTCCTCAGATTAGGGGAGCCCCCCCAACCCGCCCAGACACCCCAGTCATCACACAGGGACTGAGTTTTTCTTCCTCCCCTGTGGCCTGGTAGGCAGTCCCATCAATATAGTCCATGTCAGAAATATCCCCCACTCCCCTAACTAGTGAGCTGACATGAAGCCTAAGATGTCCATGGGACTCGTCTTTTCAGGTTCTGTGCATTGTAGTATGTCTATCTTGTACGAATGGATAGAACTAGAAAAGATCATCCTGAGTGTGGTAACCCAGACTCAAAGAGACACACATGATACATTCACTATAAGCAGATTTTAGTCATATAGTAATACTTTTTTAAAAATAATCTTTTAAAAAATTATCCCTCTTTCTCTGTGTGTGTGTTTGTGTGTATGAGTGCAGGTTGCTAGGCTATGTGGATATGATAGTTTAATTTTTTTGTCAGCTTGACACAAGCTAGGGTCATGTGAGAAAAGAAAATCTCAGTTGCGAATACCTCCCTCATATTGGCCTGTAAGCAAGTCTTTAGAGTATTTTCTTGATTAATTATGGATGCAGGAGGAGCTATCCCAGGGTGGATTTGAGGGAGAGGGAAGCTGAGGAAGCTGGGAGGTGGAGATGGAGAGGGGGCTACAGTTGGGTTGCATTGTATGGGAAAAAAAAAGTAAAGACTGGGGGAAATCTCCTTCATCCTAGCATCCCTGTAACCAATAGAGTGCCATTTCATCAATTGACTTGATTTTTCTTGACATGAAGATGATTGCCTTCTGTACAAACTACATTTCCTTCTAAGTTATTTCATCTAAAACCAAACCATGACAGAGCGAGCAAAACAAATGGTAAAATTAAATTACAATAAGAACAATTATACTCATGATAGCATAATAGCACTCAAGATGTAGCAACCATGTGACCCTGAGCTGGAAAGTAGATGCATTCTCTACTTCTATCACCATTATCAGTCTCCATGACACACACATTCAGGTCTTTTCCAGAAGAAAAGTAAATTCTTCTGGTGAACAGCCCAGAAGACAAAGACAGCAGAGTTATCTTATTATGCAGGAGCCAGCACCTGTGCGATAGTTTACATAAAACTCACATAAAAGTTCAATCATTACATAGGATTGTTTCTGTATAGTAACTGCTTTTCATGGCAATGTGACTTTATTAACCACATAATACACATGACTGGATTATGATTAACTTGAAATTAAAAACAAAGTTCCATTGTATTACTGCTCTTATGTCTAGAAACATCAAGGAAAACCGCTGGCCCAGCTGCCTGAGGAGTTAGGTTTCTGTGCCTGCAGGTGTATACAGGAGCACATCTTCTGGAGCTCTTTCTGAATATATACTACAGACCAACATTCGACTTCTTTCTATGTCCCATCTTCAATATGTCCCAGAAGGTAGAGACTCCCAGTTGCTCAACTGGTATTTTATTTAATCCTAGTCTTACATGCATTCAGCTTTTAAAGTGGTGTGATTTGGGTGTATCTGGACATGGCCAGACATCCAAAAGCCATACTCTACAGATTCTTCCAAACCGAAAATGGGTGTATCATAGGAAAACCTTTTATTCTATGCAGGAAGAAGAAAAGCATAAAGTGAAAACACCCCCCCACACACACCAAGGATATGTATCTTATTAGTAAAAGAAAATTACGAGAAACTATCATGTATTCCACAAAGCAGGGATGAGGAGTGTGGTGGGACCAATGGCGGTTGAAGCAGCCAACAGCTAGCTTAGGAGATGATGCAGAAAACAGTATTGTTGTCTAGGGGAGGGACAACTTAAAAAATGATGCCAGAGAGCACATGGGTTAAGGGGGTCATATGTAAGAGATCCTATGAGTTCTGTGCCTTGACTCCCTTAAGATGTATATTGAGGGGCAAGAGAGATGTCCATGCAGTTCAGAGCACTGGTTGCTCTTCCAGAGGATGGACATTCAATTCCCAGCACCCATATAGAAGCTTGTAGCTGCTTGTAACTCCAATCCCAGGAGAGCGAACACACACTTCTGGCCTCCTTGAGCATGCAGGTGAAGCACATACATGCATGGCAGGCAAAACATCCATACACATAAAATAAGAAAGAAGTATAGTAAAGTAATAAAATTCACATTGAAACATCATCCCTGTGGCAACGATACTGGTGGTATAGTCTTAGATGTGCAGATGGACCATGAGGGACCATAAGGGCTCTGCCCTTGTGAGTGATATCAGTCACCCTCCTCTTACTGAAGACTTTCAGAGAGTGGTTTTCTCCTCTGTCGTCCTGTCCATTGGTCGTGTGAGAACTGAATGCTCCCTCGTCTGGTAGATGTAATATTCCAGTTCTGTCATGGAAATAGGATACAGCCCTATCCCTCCACCAGAATCTTCTGGCATCTTTTCTTTGCATGCCAAGCCTTTGGAAGTATGATAAATTCACCTCTGTCCCTTATAATTCAAACAGCCTCAAGCGTTCTTTATTCTTAACAAGTCAAAAGGCTAAGACCAAGAGGAAGATCCCAGAAGCCCCATTTACATCCACTCCTTTTGCCCTGGTGCTTTCGATATAAACAAATGTGGATTTTTATCACTACTGCTACCACTGCTAATTTTATTTATTATATTTATTTACTTTATGTATACGCATTTTCCCTATGTGTATCTGTGTACCACATGTGTGTGGTGCCCACAGAGGTCAGAAGAGAGCTGTGGATTTCATGGAGTTACAGGAAGTTTTAAGCTGGAAACTCAGCCTGGGTCCTCTGAAAAGCAACAAGTGCTCTTAACTGCTGAGCCTTCTCTCTCTCCAGACACATGCTGAGCCACCTCTCCAGGCCCACTAACAATTTCTAATCCAGCTGACCTTTCTGCCTCAGACCATTTTCAAATCCACTCTGATCAGATTGCAATTAGTTTCATCCTTTTCAGTTTTGTTCCTGCTGTTCACAGAGGTTGTATGAAAACAAACAGCAGGGATGTATTTGAACTCCGGCTCCCCTTTAGGGGAGATCACTGAGCAGGCTGCATTCAGCTTCCCAGCCTAAGGATCTGCTTTCTCATCAGCAAAATGAGGATAGTCATAGTTTTGGTGAGTGGTCTTAGTTTGGTCCTGTTATACAGCAAAGGCAGAAACAGGACACGGGCCTGATAGTTTCTTTGTGTACGAAGTCCCTGAAAGCAGAAATGAGGGGTGAGGAGGTGGGGAGGGAGTGGGAGCACAGAGCATGAGGAGGAGGTAGAGCGGTGCTCCTGAGATGGCTCTTGCAGACAGTGGGGCTGGCCTGGCTGGCCAGGGGTGCCCTAGACAGCCCTGACTGCTCTAAAGGGTGAGGATTCTGGGCAGCTGTGCAGAAGCGGCTGACCTTTGATGGGTGAGGAGTGCTGAGGAGGTCATCTGACGTTGGAACGAGTAAAGCAGAGCTCTGAAAGGGTGAAGGTGCTTACCTGAGGGCAAGGGGCGTGGAGCATGGTCTCGGACTACAGTATGTGGCGACTGTGGCTATAATCAGGGGAATGCTGGGAAGCGGGGCTCTGGGAACACCTTCAGCACCTCCTGAGCCCATGTGCAGAGTTAGGTGGAAGAACGCAAAGTACTGGACACTGTTCGGGGCGAATTAAGTGTGAGCAGTTTATAACTTCTCTTTATGGTCTCACTGCATTGTAAGTGATATCTAACGATTAAGCAACAATAACTAAGTCACCATACCATTAGCCGCCCAGTTAGGTAATGATCTTTCCTGCGGTTTTCCTTTCATTTCTAACCACAATGCCGTTTATACTATTCGTTCAAGCTGGTGCCCAAAAGTTGGCGCTTAGAGACAGTTGAATTACAGTTTGAAGAGTCACTTGTTTCCCATAACAGAAGGCCCAGGAAGTGAACTCGAAGAGCCTTCACTTGGACTCTGATTGTAGCAAGGAAGAATTCTTGGATCGTGAGTATGAATTTATGTGTGTGCGTGTGCATGTACGTAAATACATACAGGCACATACGTGTGTGTGTGTGTGTGTGTGTGTGTGTGTGTGTGTGTGTGTGTAAAGGCCAAAGGATGGTATCAGGCATCTTCTTGTTTACTCTCCACATTACTTTTTGACTCAGGATTTCTCACTGACTCCGCTGGAGCGGCGGGCCACCAAGCTCCCAGCACCCCCCTAGCTCTGCCTCCCCAGTTCTGAGCTTACAAGTGCATACCACCACATCCAGATAGTATGTGAGTGCTGGGGTCCAGATTCAGTTCCACACGATTGTGGAGCGACCTCTTTACTGACTGAGACATCTCCAGAGCTCGGGGTGGGTATCCTTTTATCCTGTGCTTTCTCTACACACTCCTGGGTGCTCACTGAATGCCGCTTCTCTTGGCTTGGTTACCTTTGTTGCTACTGCCCCCACAATCTCCTTTCTGCCCCAAGCATATTAATAAACTGGATGGTCCAGGCAGTTGTGTGTTCCCGTGTTTCATGAAAATCTTAATAAATATAGCTATTGGGCTCAGCCCAGTTCCACAAAGCCGCCTGAACACAGCGCTATTCTGAAATTCAAATACCAGAAATAAGCATCTAATTGATCACTTCCCCAAATGCATTCTGGGCCATTATTTTAGCTTACAGGAGAATTGCCCTGGAAGATAATCAGGGCATTTGGCTTCTGCCTCCTATTTCTCAGAAATAGTTTATGATCTGAAATAGAAATCATTGTGCCTGTTAGGTAGGGCGGCTTCTGCTGCTAATTTACTGTTTGAGCAAAAGCTTATCTTGTTGGTAAGTACTTACTCTCTCTCTTTCACAGGAAAGGATGGCTTATCTGCATTTAAAGTATGGAGCCTGCACCACAAAGAAGTTAAACAACTTGCCAACAATTGCAGAACTTATAGGGTGGCTGTAGGCACTTTGCCCATAACCATCACTATTGGCTGCCTTGGTTGGCTACTATTGATCACTGGAAGAAATGATAAAGGTAGAGGATGTCACAGCTTGGTCAGGGGGCACCAGGGAGGGATACTTGGCTAGTACTGCAGGCCTCACTGCTTTCTTAGACCCCATGCTAAAAATAGTCCAAAAGAACCTGACATCTTGACAGGTTTGCAAACTTGTGTGTATCTCTACTTACGGAGAGGTGACAGGGAAAGGGCAGGACACAGAGACAAGAAGATTACTTGAAAGGCTCTCACCAAGTCCAAGCAAAAAAAAAAAAACAACTGAGTGATAAGATGAAGGCAGAAAGGACAGTTGAAAATTAGAGAGGAAATTGCATTGCTCATGCTGTCTTTGGGGCCTGCTGGCATTACCTACCGATAGAGACATAAAGGTGACTTTTCAATACAGAAAATTGTGGTTTTGCTGCTGTTGTTGTTGTTTTATTTCTGAGGGCCTCTGGTGGATGGAGTCAGAAAGAACCAGACCTGATGAATGGGACGTGGAACAAGTTCCCATGCTATACATGCTATTTTCTTTGAAAGATGCTTGTTTTAGATGTCTGGGGAGATCAACCAGTGGATAAAGTATTTGCCATGCAAGCATGAGGACCTGAGTTTGGATCTCCACCATTCATGTAGAAGGCATGTTCAGTAATATGTGCCTACAATCCTGGCACTAAGATGTGGAGATAGGCAAATCCTGGGAGCTTGGCAGCCAACCAGTTTAGCTGATGCAATGAGCCTCAGTTTCAACAAGAGACCCTGCCTCAGAGGGCTAGAGGAAGACAGCTGCACATCAGTCTCTGGCCTCCACATGGACAAGTCCATACACACTCAAATATACTCAAACTCATGCATACACACACACACACACACACACAAAAAAAAGGAAGAGATAAAAATGTCCAAAAGTATTGAAAAAAATGTTCAACACCATAATTATCAGCACAGTATTAGCTGGAACCCACGGCCCTGTTACAATGCCTATTATCAGAAAGTTGAATGAAAAGTGCTAAGGACAAGAAGAAAAGCACACTTTACATGGTCAATGGGGGAAATAGCCACTTTGTAAAACAGTAGGGAGGTTCAACAAAAGGTTTAAATAGAAGAGCATGGCGTCCGTTATTTCCATTCTGGGGACATGCAAAGGATTCAAGTCAGCATATTAAAGAGGTAACTGTACTACTGTGTACGTGGGAGAAGTCTCTCATGCACAACTGCCTGTAATTTCAGTTCCAGGGGATTCAACACTCTCTCCTGGTGGCACTACACACACACACACACACACACACACACAGAGTTAAAAATCAAAATAAATCTTAATAGAAATACACTATGCTACATCTATAGAACTAACCAGTCATTAGCCTAAGAAGCAAGTTCTGTCAATGTTGGCAAGATGGGTAGATATTGATGACATTGTACAGAGTGAAGTATGCCAGGCACAGAAAGATGGGAGCTGTATTACTCCAAGTATTTAAAATCTACAAATATCCACTCATTAGAGACAGAAAGTGGGAAGATTGTGGTCAGATGCTGCAGGGGCCAGGGAAGAGGAAGGATGGATAACAGATGCTGCACAAAGGGTAGAATGCTTAGTAAAGTGTGATGTTGCAAGATGACCGCAGTACCAAACAGTGCGACATTCGAGGTTGGTAAAGAGATATGTTTTTTAAATATTCTTCCCACAGAAATGAAAAGTCAACTTGATGAGGAATGTGCTAATTAGCTTGACTTCTGTACCAAGATCAAGACACCCCGATGGACTCCATAAGTACATGCAGTTCTGATAAGTGGAAACTTCTGAAAAGATGATTACATTGTAGACAATTCTAGAATATTAAGAGCGAGTGGTTCTAGACCAAAGCTCATCATACATTTCATATGTGGATTTAGTTGGTTCCTACTGTTACCACTATGCTTGGTTTGGAGGAAGATTTAGGGGCTTGAGGAGAGAAAAAAGCAGGGAGAGAGGTGCAGGCGTATGTGTTGGGGAGGGATCAAAGGGAGGAGGGCGAGACTAGAAACCACCTCAAGTTTTCAAAAACAGCTGTAAAGCGGGAAGAATTTGTACAGAATTATTTACTGAGTGATTTCTAGTGAAAATTTTCTCAGTGTATTTACTCTAAAAATAAATGATCTCTAGGATTGGGGTGATCAGGAAGCTGTGGTAGGGATGTATGGTATGGGAGAAGAATAAAAAAATAAAATTTAAAATCCTGTTTATTATTTTATGCCTCTGTGGTGTACGTAGGTGTATGTGTGTGTACCATAGCATTTGGTGTGTGCAGAAGCAAGAAGAGGGTATGGGATCCCCTGGAACTGGAGTTATAGGCAGTTTTGAACTGCCATGTGTGCACTGGGGACTGATCCCAGGTCCTCTACAAAAGGCAGCAATTGCTCTTAACCACAAAGTCAGCTCCCCAGCCTCTGAAGGAGGTAATTTCTAAACTTTTCAGTTCACGCTTGATTTTAAGAAACAAGCCCATCGCTTCCCTCCATTTTGATGGGTAGATATTCCTAAATGCTTTCAATAAAAATTAAAAATCTGTCACTCTAAGAGGGTTAGAAAAATCATTATTTATTTTGTTGGTTTTTTTTTTTCTTTCTTCTTTTTAAGTTTAGAAAGTCATTAGTATATTTCTATAGGCCGATTCTCTACCAGTTTAAGATGAACAGGAAATTAAAGAGCACACTGTGTGCAAGTATCGCTGTACAGCATTCGGTGGTGCTCTTCAAATGGGCCCTAATAGATCCAGCAAGAGCTTTTCAAAGTCCTGCTCTGGTCTTCACTCTACGGGTGCGGCCTGGCTCTGGCCTGGACTATACAGTGGGGCCCAGGTGACTCAATAACTGGGAACGGAAAGTCCTGGAGAGACAGCAGAGGCTGGGCCTTAGGGGAAATTACACAGTTTGGCTGATGTGTGTGCTATGTAAAGAGCAGTCCATACACCTAGTCTTCTCACAGATGAGAGATTCTTAAGCCAAAATTGGGAGAATCATAATTTGACTTTGGTTTTCATAGTAAAAACCAAATAAATATTACTCACTATCTTGAAGTATATATAACCAAGAAATATCAATTTTATTGGAAAAGAAGAGTTTAGAAGACTTCATCTCAATGGTCTAAACCAGATATTTATACATGTGTATGTATAAACATACATACACATGTACAGCAATATGGAGAGATAAGCTTTCATCATGAACCTTTCAAAAAGTCATGACCATAGCCATTGGCCACCAGGGAGGTTGGAACTTAAACTCTACTTCGAAGATTATGCTTGTCATTTCCCTTTTTTTTTTTTTTTTTTGGCACTCTTTCTTTTTTATGTGAGCATGAAGCCAACCCTTGAACTCATGGCCTTTCTGTGTGAAGCTTAATTGAGCTTCTGAATTATGGTTCAGAAGAGTAACAAGAAGCACATGCAAACACAAGGTGGACTCCAGGGCCAAGAGAGAGATATGCAGAAATTCAAAGGAGACCAGTGTGAACTCCTCTTAGGGGTTGGTCCTTGGCTGAAGGCAGAAATCAAAGCAGTCTTAGGATGACACTGAGTTTGACCCAGCTATGCAAAGGACACCACCCGACAAGGCCCAGTGACAGGGAAGATTTGGACCCCACAGTGGTAGGTATTTTGTCCATACAGAGTCTAAGATTCTTATGCTACTGGAATGTTGATGAGGTGAAGTCTTTTTCACAATACCATCACCAAATAGGCACAACCATTAACGGTTTCTTGTCTGTAGGCTATGAAGGTAAGAGTTGAAATAATTCAAGTGTTTGAACATGTAATTTTGTAATACTATGTTTGGGCCTCCACATCCCACAGAGATTTCCAGCAATTCTAGCCAGGCAGCCATGGAGAGCAAGCGTGCAGGCACCTGCCCAAGGCTCAGTGAGCAGATGGCCCGAGGCACAAAACCATCACTGCAATTGGCACCTTGTTGGGTGCCTGGAGCAGGAAAGGGCCTGGAAAAGTTCTTCTCTGGCTGTCCTTCCGTCAGAAGCATATTGGGATCACAGGATGGGAAAAAATGCCTGGTCACTGCCAAGTGGAGCTGAGCTGCCCTTTGAAATCCAGGCTGCTGCGGCCCCCTGAGGAGTCAAGCTGTTGCCTTTCAGCAACCAGAGTGGCTCTTAAGGAAGTGTGTGCCGATTTCCTGTAGTACTAGTATGGTGAGATCCCTCGGAGTCCATCCAAAGCTGCCTCATGGGGCGGCAATAAGACAAGACAAGAGGGTTGTGAGTCCTCTGCAGACTTGCTGGGGATGTCAAGTACATGGCCCAGCTTTCTCTGATTCAGAGTCCTCACGTTGGTGACAGTATAACCAATGTGTTCCCAAGAAATACCACTGATGATGGGGCGAGAGGGTCATTATCAGAGCAATCTAATTTGTAGAGGCTTGCTAGTGTGGAATTTTCTATTTAACTTTTATGTAAACTTTGTGTGTATTTCTAAGAAAAAAAGATAGATAGATAGATAGATAGATAGATAGATAGATAGATGATAGATAGTAAAAATGATTATAGTGAAACAAATAGGCATATTCATTACATCACCTGCTCAACCCTTGGTGTGTGTCAAGAACACAAATCCAGAATACAACAACTGTAATCTGCTCTAGTCATCATGATGCCATTGGATCCCAGACTTGGCAAACCCCTTGTATTTGCCATTTATCTCCTTTCCCTGAGATGCCTTGCTCCCTCCTCTACACTCTCTGCTCACCACTGTTTTACTGATACTTCCGCTCTCTATTTCATGTTTTTGGTAAGTGCTCAAGAGGGAACTCCGAGCTCTCACATGGTAGTTTATTGCTCTGTCCCCTGCCTGCCTTTGTTAAGATGCCTCATACAAGCTGTGTCCTGTGACATTGTTGTGTCCAATATTACTTAATAAAGGAAAATGTAAAGACCCATGTTTGTTGTAACAAATGGCAAGATATTTAGAAAGCCAAATATTTTCTGTTTATGTACATCAATTTCCTTCTTAAAAAAAAAAGTAGGGGCACTGGCTGCTCTTGCAGAGGACACAGATTCAGTTCCCAGCACCCACATGACAGCTCACGACCCCTTCTAAACTCCAGTTCCAAAGGATCCAATGCCCCTTCTGGCCTCTGAGGGCACCAGGCACCCTGGCGGTACACAGACATATGTGTGAAAATCACTGAGAAGCAGTAACTAACAGAATTTTTTAATTGAAGATCCAGTTTTCTTCTGAAATATAAGGACTTGTTATATTTATACTGCTTAATATTTCAAACCAATACCTTTAACCTGCTTACTGTAAACACATATCCATTATATCACATTAGACACACACACACACACACACACACACACCAGTTTAGTCTTTAAGCAACTTGCTAAATCCACAGTAAATTTAAAAAAAGCCCAATTTCCAGATTCAATCTAAAAAAAAAAATCTGTCAGCTTAATTTTACTGACAAGGCCTTCCACAAACATTTACCCTGATGGGGGATAATATTATTCTAATGTAATTATATTTACATAACAATAACATTAGACTGTTGTGTATTTTCAAATCAGTTCTGAGTAGTTAAGAGCTCTATTCTAAATCAGTAGCGAAGTCATAGGCAATGAACCTCCCACCTACTCCCCTCACCAGGACTTCTCTCCTTTAAGTACACAGGCTGCTTTGTTTCCTATAGTTAAAGAGATTTGAAGGAGAGGAGGCTAATTGTCTTAGGTCTTGTACTTAAATTTTTTTTTTTTTTTTAATAAACAGCATTAGTTTATTACTAGCTGTTTTGGTGACTTGAGTGTTCAAGATCAGGGTGTCAGCAGGTTTGATGTCTACTGGGGACCAGATCTCTGTTTGCAAGACAGTGCCTCCAGTGCTGTGTTCTCTGTGTCATAGAACTTGTGTCCTCAAATGGAAGAGGGCATAAGGGTAGCTCATCCAGAGTCCGTGGGTGCTCCCATCCAGCTGTCTTCATAAAATAACTAATCCTTTTGGGAGGGATTTACTCTCATGACTTAATCAGTTCATAAGATATCATTTTTTTCCCAAAAATTATCAAATAGAAAATTTAATAAGACACACTATTTGATAATTATAGTAGAATTAGTTTAAATGTACACATGCTTACAATGGGGGTATTTAGTTTTTGTTTTCAGGTACAAATAGTAAGATAAAGATAAATGTGAAAAAATTCTATTGCCTTGGGTAATAGTACTTTATTAAGATACCAATTCCCTCTAAAATTAACTTCAAAATTTAAATAATCCAAACCATCTTTTAGTTGGGTCTTTAAAGAGGTCAACTTCTGAAATTCACAGGAAAAAAGTCAATGTTTAATATGACAGTTTTCACAACTTGATAAATAAAGAATTGTGCCTTAGCTAAAAAGGCATTGAAGTAACTAGAGTAATTAGATCAACTCTCAAATTGGCAATAGGTTCTTTACAAATTATATTTGCTTATGACGTGAATGTATGTGTTCCTCCAAAATATCTGTATTGGCACTTAAAAAGGATATAGTAATACTTGGGACTTTAAGTTTTGTACCATTTGATGATAAAGAGGACTGCTGACTCAGCAGCCTCGCCCTTTCAGTGAGAAACTCATAAGTTAAGTTTTTGATGGCCACAATCAGCGACCAGATGTACAAATTACGCTATAATATTATTTCAGAAGAGCAAATTAATAATCGATCATTGTCACATGAGCCTTTAGAAAATATTTTGTAGAAACAAATATTTTAGTAAAAGATCTGAACATTAAAATCTGAAAACACATAAAAATATCAATTTGTTTTAAAACGAGCTTTTGGAATGCTATCCCAAGATACAATAGGCATGCAAATACAATGTGATGTAAATAAGTGAGGTGAGAACAAATGAGGTTTAGTTAATAAACAGAATAATGGACTCAGATCTATCCACAGCTACAAAATCCCACATTCAAAATCATTCCCCTAGGAAATTAAGGGAAATAGATCAGCTCTTCTCAATTTCATAACAGAGAAGCAACTTATAAACCACTCCTGAGGAAGCTCCCTACTCTCACTCTTACAAAGAATGACTTCTGTCTGTGCTGGGGTGTCCCAGGCTCCTGGCAATATTGCACCTCTCAGCTTATTTAGCATGCGTTAGGCAAGTTGGCAATCAGCCACAGGTCTGGCTGGGGTTGGCCTCGCAAACTCAGCTTTCCTTAACATCAGACTCCAGACTGTAGCTCTACAGAGAAATGTTTGTATTTGGCCCTGTATCTTCTCCAAATGTTTAAAATTAAATACTCCTCTCTCCTCATCCCTGCTACCTAGTGGAACCAGGACACCCGTGCTCAGATTCTTGGTGAAGAGCCTCCCCTTTTATTCCCTAATGCTTTCTTGAGCCTAGCACGAGAATCTTGGGTCACTAAGCACAGGGCTAGAATTAGGCTCATTTCCATATGAACTGTCTGAAATCTGTTTTTGCTTTCTTTGTGAGTCCCTTGCTGGGAGAGCTATCCGAACCAAACAAAATTCTTCTCAGAACACATACACACAAATTCACTGCAGGTAAATTCCTTCTCCCAGCAAAGCCCAGACCATCCTGTACAATTAGCACCAAGAAGTGTTAAGACATAGTTAGCACGTAACTTAGCATTTAAACTTGAGTACCTCCAGCCAGGATCTTCTCTTCCAGCTCTGCCATCTGCTTCTTATAGGCCCTTAAAGCCGCTTCTTTGAAGGAGGGTCGGATTCTCTTGGGCTTCATGACCTCTGGGGGCTCCGCAGGCAGGTTTCGGTTCTCATCCTCCACTAATTCCGTCTCGACCGTCGGTTCGTTGAAGGCTTCCGGTTCTCCCTCACTAATGACGTCATCTGCCTGCCCATCGTAGCCCTCATCTTGTGGGGTCTCGTAAGGCGTTTCATAGGAAGGGTGGTCATAGTCCTTGATGTGCTCCTCCACTTCAGTGACACTAGTCCTGTTTTCCAGCTTAGCTAGGACTTGCTCCATCACTTCAACGTAATCGGTCTCGCTGTCAGCCACCGGTTCACTGTAGTCCTCCTCTTCCTCAGCTTTGTAGTAATAGGGTTCTGTGTAGACATCAGAGTCGAGGGTGGTGCTTGACTCATTTGCGGTGGACTGAGACAGTGTCCGAAATCTCCCCATTAAGGAAGAGCCGCTGTCCTCGCACCCACTGAGACTCTGCGTGCTCTTGTTCCACACCACCTCCAGCGCTGACTTCGCCCTCTGAAGAGTAGAACCAAATTTGGGGAACTTAAAGGTCTTATCAGAAAGGTCAATGCTTAACCGACTGTGCCAGGACTTGGGCGGGGCTCCCTCCGAATCATCACTCTGCAGTTCACTTTGACTCCGATACATCATGACTGGCTGGCTTTGGTTGGGGTACAGGTCATTGGAATTGGCTTCCTGATAAGAATCGTACTGGCCAACCCACTGGCCTTGCGGTTCATTATCCAAGCCAGGGCATGGAGAGGAGTTGTCATCCTGGGTTAAATCATAGCTCTCTGAGTCGTCTTGAAGGTCACTGTGGCACTTGCCAAGGTCATCTAGGTCTTTGCTGAAGCCGTCCAGCTGCTGGTCAGACAAACTGTTGGTGTCATAGTCAAAGGTCTCCTGGGTGGATGAGTCTAAGCCGACATCAGTGCCTTGCCCTGCTTGATTCCACTCCTTCCAAGGGGACAGGTCCTCATGCAACGAGAGCTGGGAGCCGCTGAAATTGCTTCGGTCTCCGGACGCACATGCCATGCTGTTACTCATCCCACTGTCCACTGTTTCTGTGTTCTCAATTTCACTCTGCCCTTGCGCTGCTGGGGTACTCTCATCCAAACCCTGGTCCTGGGGACTGTGGTACAAGGCAGGCATGCCCTCTTGCTTCCTCTGCCAAAGTTCCCGGTCGGAAGAGGAAAGGAGGGAGCTCCCGTTAGTTCTACAGAAAAACTGACTTTCGGAAAAATCCTCCGAATAGGACTGACACAATTTGGAAAAATCTGATTCAGAACGACTAAGTTTAGGAGTGAAAAAGTCACTCTGGGAGTGCCAGAGTGGCGTGGCCTCCGCGTAGTGGGGTGTCTGTCTCTCGGGGGGTTTCGAGGCTGGCGGTTGTGAGGGCCGTCTATCGTAGTCTGACTTCTGCGAGGTTCTGCTGTTGGCCGCTTTATTCTTAGCCCGAGCGCTGTGCGACTTGGAGCTGGACTTGGACGCATTTCCCTTGGCCGGGATGTCAGCGTAGGTGCTTCTGCTGAGGTCAGACTCCAGCTCTCTGTCACTGTCATTGGGTGACAGCCAAGCATTCTTCTTGGCTTTGGGCTCTGGCGTGAGCAGCTTCATATCCATACTCTCGTAGGTCTGGGAGGAAGGCAACGCCCCTTTCTCTTTCCGTTCTCTGATGTCGTAAGTCAGAATATCTGTGGAGACCCCGATGCCCGTGCCTTTGAGTTTATATGACTTCTTTAAGACGGAATCCCTTTGCTGGGGGGTTTCAAAGTACACTAAGATGGGCCGAGGTTTTGCGTTTGGGCAATCGCGTTGCTGCCCTATCCTCTGGGCAAATTCAATCTTAATAGCATTCGGTACGTCTGAGAAACCCATTTTCTCTACGAGAATCTGGTACACCACGCTCTCCACGTGTTCGAGTCTTTCTTCGGGCACGTTTAAAAACCTCAGGCTCACCTTGCTGCCCATGTGACCCAGGTGCTTAATGTAATCATGGATGTCCCTGGTTTCCCTCCGAGCCTGGACAAACCCCGTGCGCAGCTGTTCGATCTCGCTCTGGACCACCTCCACGCTGCTGGAGATCTCGTCAATAGAGTACTTGAGAGCGTTCACATGCCCCCGGAGTTCGGAAAGTTCCGTCTCGATCTGACTTATTCCCTGGAGCTCTTTAAAGATCATCTCCATGACATCGTGGGTTTGGCTAATGCAGCCAGACGAGCTGAACCCTGGCTCCAAGACGTTTGTCTTTGGGTTCCGGGCAGTTCTATCCAAAGATTTGCTTCTTATGCCCCAGGTTTTCTTCACGGTGCTCAACTCCGAGTCTGAGGAGACACACTCTTGGCTCTTCTTCCATTTCCTCAGCTTCCGTAGAGCACCCAGTTTTAAGGTGTGAAGGGTGCGCTCTCCATCCGAGCTGCCCTCAGAGGGTGCCAAGCTGCTGGAACTCTTCCTGTTCCGTCTGACAGGCATGGTGTGTGACTGGGCCTGGTTTTCAGCGCTGCTCCTTAGCTCACTGAAGGACTCAGAATAGGAGCTCTCGATGGAAGACAGCTCCTGGAGCACGTCCTCATCACTGTTGGTCACGGCCGTTTGCAAGCCATTGGCGATAGCGACGCGGTAACTGAAGGTGGGTGACAAGGAGAAGTCTTTGTGGCCTTCCTCGTCTTCTACAGAGAAGTTACGAGCGGAAGAGCACTTTGCAATCCTTTTTACGGTGCTTTTCAGGGCATTAGACAATTTAGGGGGTTTAGTGTGGCCAGCAGTGGGAAAATCTTGATCTTTTTTCTGCTGACGATTCTCTTTCTTTTTGGTTGTATTTCCCAGTTTCTTTGTAAACATTCCTTTGCAAAGCTTATGGATATAAGCTAAAATCAAGCTCTTGAAGAGACCGGCCACCATGGGGAGCAGCGACTGTGAGCTTTTCTAATCCAAGGAAGTGAACAAGGCACGGGGATGGCGGTCTGTGAACCCAGGGCCAGCATCACCGTTCAGCGGTGTCATCGACCACCAGAAGGAGCAGATGGTGTCCAGCTGGGAAGTCAACGTTCTGTGGAATCTGCCAGCCTGGCTCCTCTGCTGGTGTGAGGCATTCTTTTCTGAAAGGGAGGTTTCATGGCTACTTCATGTCCATGTAACTTTATGATGTGTCTGAAAAGAAAGGGATGCTATAATCAGTACCAGAACTCAAGTCCCCATTCGTCCCATTTCTAACATTTCCCAAGTTACTTGCAATAGAGGGTGCGTGCAAAAATTGCAAAGAAAGGTGTGTGGTTCTCCGAGTTTAAATCAAAATGCGCTCATTATAGAATGCCCTTCCCTAAATCAGTTACTGCGATTGAAATAGTGACAGAAAGTATTAGGGTTACTTTTAAAAGATAACAAAATGACAATTTAAACATGGTCATGATGCCGTTCCCACTCTATTTCTTTTTCTAAACCCACATTTACTAACAGAAATGTAAGGATATAAGTATTTTCTCCCCATTCTAGACTCTCAAATTCACTGTATTTATATGACTCATGCTTGTAATCTCCATGCAGGCAAGACTTTTTTCAATAGAAATAAACTTCTTGATTTCATAGGAATTCAACGGTTGGGCATTCCTTAAACAAGGATTAAGGTAATTAAAATTAGTGAATACTTCCATTGATGAATAAACACTAAGAGATCAATGTAGACATAAAATCTGACGATGGACAATCATGAGTTGAAACACATTTTAAGGTTATGTTAGATTATATAGTGCAAGAAATAAAAATAGTGAAGTAGACTTGAAAGTAGAGACACTAAAAGCACGATGCGGCATTCCACATCCTGAAAGAGCATTGCCTGCTTAGGCAACGGGTGTCACCTCCTCACAGGTGGCTGAAAACTCATCCTTGGGGTCTGTTAGGAACATCATCAGAGATGGGTTCTCAAGCCGCCAAATAAAATTGTGCCACAGATGAAACATGCATACAGCTAATCAATAAACAGTGGGCCAGAGCTCTTCCTGAGATTTGTTTTTTGAGGTATGATTGACAGACAACCATGGTGCCTTCACAACAGATCCTTTTCCAGACAGCAGGAGAAAAAAGTTTATATTTAGAGCAGCTGACTACATGGCATACCGCCTCCTATGTGATGGACATGCAAAAGATTTGTGGAGTAGGTTATCATTGAAATATATCCCAGAGTAAGAGTACTACCAAAGCCTCCGCTGGTTTTAAAGAATAGATTTGGGTAGGCAAACAGCCTATGTAATTCACCAAAGGATACATCATAGTCTTCATGAGTTTGCCGGCATCTCTGACTCTTCGTTTGCCTTCCACCACTTGGAAAACCTCCCGTTTCACTTCAGTCAGGCTCTGTGGGGACTTGTGAATACGCACTGTGGCAGAAAGCCAGGCTTCTCGAGGGAAGAGGGTATGTGAATGAAGAAGGCAGGAGAGCAGATGCAGAGAGAGGCTGATAATGCCCAAGCCTGAGAGGCCTCCCACCTGAGGATGCAGGTGCTCTTCTCCAAGACGATTTCTGACTCATTCACAATTACAAGCCAGGACTTATTTTCTACTAAAAAATGGTGCTGAGAAGTTGACTCCGAATTAAGCGTGTTCAAAACACTTTATTATTGCATGTCTGTGCTCTCTTCGTATAAAGAAAAGACTTCAGAACGTTAAGCTATACTGGGACAAGTGAATCATTCACAATGAATTTTGGTAGAATGAAGTGTTCTTACCAATTGCTTTAATTTAAAACATCAAGTTTACCAAACACACACGCGAAGTCTGTGTTTTGCTGAAATAAAAGCAGTAATTCTGTGAATGTGTCTGAGCTTCTCACATCTGGACGGCATAACCTTCATTGCCAGGTTCTGAAATGTCTTTGTGGATACTTAGAAGAAGAACCATCCAAATAGAAGTCCTGTCCCAGGAGACACAACCCAGGAACGTGGGTCTGCTACTGCCCTGAGGAGCCATCTTGTTCTGTACACCAACCATACTGAATGGCTTGGTTGCCATAACCCTGCGCTCAGTGGTGCAATGCTCTGAAGGCTCAGACATCATACACAGTTTAATCTGTTGATGGATATGAAGCTTGCATAATTGCACGGAGGAATAAGAGGGCATGGTAGGAGAAAAAAAGTCAGTGGAGTGTATAGTTTTGGTGGCTATACGGTGCCCTGGCTCCTTCCCATTATCATCCCTGGCAGCCATGATGTGACCACCCTCTTCTCCCTCAGCTCCCACCTGCATCGTGTCATGTCTCCCTACAAGGCTAGAAACACGGAGCCAAGTGACCATAGATTGAACCTCTACTACCTCCTCTATCCAGGTGCTGACGTCAGATATTTTTTTCTAGGGGCACGAAACTCTACTATATCTTCCGAACACTTATTTTTTCTCTTTTTTCAAACACACAGTTTCTCTAAAACCAATACATTTAATAAATGTAAATCCGACTACCGAAAGCACCCTGCCAATCTCGGGAGCATACTGCCCTGACATCATTCAAGCTGCAGCAGTTCACCGATCACTACATTTTTGTCTGAGTGTTGTTTTTCTTTTCTTAAAAACTTATCTATTCTCCTTACATCCTGATTGCAGACCCCTTCTTGCCTCCAAGCCCCTCCCCTTGCATTTCCCTTCCCCTATTCTCCATACTCCTTCCCCTCAGAGAAGGGAGAGGACCTCCATGGGTTCTAGCCCACCCCGGCACAATAAGTCACTGCAGAACTAGGCACACCCTCTCCCCCCGAGGGAGCCAAGGCAGTTAGGGGAACGGAATCCAATGGGAGGCATCAGAGTCGGAGATGGTCCTTGCTCTAGTTGTTGGGGGACCCACATGAGGACCGAGCTGTGCATCTGCCACATATGTGCGGGAGGCCTAGAACCAGTCTATGCTGGCTATGGTTGCTGATTCAGTCTGTCAGCCCACATGGGCCCAGGTTAGTTGACTCTGTTGTCCTTGACTCCCCCAGCTCCCTCAATTGTTCCCCCAACTCTTCCATGGGACTCCCCGAGCTCTGTCTAATGTTTGGCTGTGGGTCTCTCAATCTGTTTCCATCAGCTGCTGGGTGAAGCCTTTCTGTCCACAGTTCCTTCCCCTTGCCCTTCCCACTACATGTCTTGTGAATATCTATAAAATGCTTATGTATCTCAGACCTAGCAAAGATCAGCTTCAGTCTGGTTAGGCCTGGATTTTGGCCCTTTGTCCTCTGTGCTCCTATAGTACCTTGAATGTATCTCCACTAAGAAAGCTTCATAGAAATAGTTTACATGAAATATTTTACCTGTGCATCTGCTTTTCCAATTTGTGAACTGCTGACAAGCGAGGGCCATTCAGCTTTAAATATTCACATTGCTGGCTACATCATATTTTCTCAATACCTATCAGCTAAGATGCATAAATACATAAGCAGGAGAACACCCTCACTAATCATAAACTTATAAGTTGAATAATAAAGTTTCGAAGAAGGCAGAAGTGGCTGAACTTGACCCAAACAATCCACAGAGGCTTCAGAGTCACTGATTTGATGAATGTCTGTGTTCAGTCCAAAATTGGTATCTATTATATTCTCTACACTAAGGTTCAGGGGGCATTGTGGAAGACAGGATAAAAGACTACATGCAGGAACTTCTGGAAAGTACTAAGAAACGTGACATGGGCTGTTGCAATCATGAGCACACAGCAGCTGTGACCTCCTGCACAAGACTGTCAAGAGTGCACACATAAAAAAAAAAAAAAAAAGAGTGCACACATGCGCTCACACTCAGAGACTTGAGGGCAGGAGGGAAACTGAAATAAGAAGAAAGGGGAGGGCATCATAAAAGGGAGGACAATGAAATAATGGGTGATATGGAGACATTGCATTGCATTCTATACAAGGAAGTAACCATCGAAATGTAAAAACAAACTTTAAAAAGCAACCACCGTTATAAGGCCAACTGGCAGGGGCACACAGGCTAGGTCAGAAAACGGAAGGATGTCTTCCCTGGCCTGTAAGAAATGTTTACAACAGGGACCAGTGGGTAAGGAAACCTAGCCAGGATCTTGACAGTCTTGAATATAGGTTAAGTTCCACTCGGTGGAGAGGTACTAATCATCAATTGCTTCCTGCCTTGTCCTGGACACAGATTTCCTACATGGTAATCCCAGGTTAGATACCCACTATGATCCTGAGAAAGTGGCCAGCCTTCTTGTCTGCCTGAGATTATACATTTAGGACACCTGAGTAGAAATATAATCTCCCCTTGGGGAGCTCTCAGGTTTAAATGAGCTACCATGAAAACTTTCTTACAAAGATGTGGGAACACTTAGCCCAGCCCAGCAAATCCTAGCTGTTGTTAGGACAGAGAGGGTAGTGACAAGAAAGCAGAAGCAACTAGATTACAGGGATATCCAATGAGACTGGGGCACAAGTGGGATGCAACTTCAGACACCTTCTAAGCTGAGGAATGAGAAGATATAGCCATTCTACATATTCAGATGGAAGGAAATCCTAACAGTATTCCATTCCCGATATGTCACCTTCCCAGGTACTATGCTCCCTCTCCCTCTCCCCATTTTCTTTTGTCACTCTCATCACAAAACCATAGCAGCCACAGGAAAAGCACTGTGGAATGCTTATATCAACCACGAGACTCATTTGAGACACGTGATCAGGGTAGGAAAGAAAGCTGATATATAATGAGCACACGTTATGCTCCAGAAACTTAAATTATCACAGTAATCCACACCGAGACACTAAAGAAGTCATGATTGTACCACTTAACACGGATGTGGACAGAAAAGATTCAAAGAGAGAAAAGTGGCCAAAGTACACAGAGCTGAGTAAAGCATACAGATAGCGTGGTCTTCAGGTAATATAATATAGTGCTGACCCAGCCCGTAAGATCTACACATGCAAACCTATATGTCTACTCTCTGGTTTTCAGTTTACTCAAAACAAAATGGCATTTTGGTGAGGAGCTAAGACAACTGAAGCAGAGGGAAGTGGGGTGGGGTGGGGTGGTGCAGAGCCAGCATATAATCATCTAATTCTCAATTAGTGCTATTGCAAGGATTCTCTACACTATCTGCATTTATTATGTATAATTTCACAGCACACGCTATATTACATAATGAAATTTGAGAGTAAGAACTAACATTAGCCACATAATGTAGGATAAACAAACTAAAATCTATATTCTTAAAGAAGCTAAACAACAAGGAAGACCCTAGGGAAGATGCTCAATACTCACTCAGAAGGACAAACGCGATAGACATCAGAAGCAGGAGTAGACAGCGAACAGGACAGGAGCCTACCACAGAGGGCCTCTGAAAGACTCTACTGATCCAAAGCAGAGGCTGAGACTCATAGCCGAACTTTAGAGAGAGTACAGGGAATCTTCTGAAAGAAGGGGGAGATAGAGAGACCTGGAGGGGACAGGAGCTCCACAAGGAGAGCAACAGAGCCATAAAAACTGAGTCATGGAGCCCCTGAAGAGAATGATACCCTAACCAAAGACAATGCATGGAGAGAACCTAAAACTGTGGCTCATGTGTTGACCATAGACTTCAGTCTCCAAGTGGGGTCCCTAGTAAAGGGAGCAGGGACTTTCTCTGGCATGAATTCAGTAGCAGGTTTTCTGATCACCTCTCCCTGGGGGGGTGGGGGGGTGGAACGGTGCACCCTTGCCAGGCCATAGAGGAAGACAATGCAGCCAGTCCTGATGAGACCTGATAGGCTAGGGTCAAATATAAGGCGAAGAGGACCTCCCCTATCAGTGGACTAGGGAAGGAGCATGGGAGGAGAAGAGGGAGGGAAGGTAGGATTGGGAGGAGATGAGTGAGGGGCCCACAGCTGGGATACAAATTGAATACATTGTAATTGATGATAATAATGAAACATTTTTAAAAAGAACTAAGATTTAGGGAGGCAAATCTTTGAAGATTAAAAGACCAGACTGCTGCTATGGGAGGTCTTAATGATAACATTTAACTATTGCTTACTATAAACCAACCACTATAAAACGTATCTTATTTTTCATCTTCATAATATTTGTAAGAAAAAAGCTGAGGTGTTGAGCTTTGGGAAATCTGTGCTAGATCATGCAACTAATAAGCAATATCCCCCTCGGCTCTGAGCTCCAGATTTGTATTAAGATATAAAATTTCTGAAACTAGCCTTCATGAAATCATCTTTATTGGCTAACAAATTCATTTTGTAAGAGAACAGTTCAAGGTAACTAAAGTTGGACAACCCTCATGGACTAAAATAGTTAATTAACCTTTAAAAAAATAGCAGTTCATTGTTAGATCATTACCTGAACTGAGTTAAAGCATTTTCAGATCAATACATGATTTGATGGTTCTTACCAAAAGCATTTGAGTCAGAGAGCTGATAATTCAGAGTTAACTTCCACAGGTGAGAGGAGAGACAGAGTCTGGCCTGGCCATAATGTAGACCAGCTGCCTCCTCAAGTCCCAGGTTCTGGGCTTGACCACAAGGCTGACTCAGCTCCCATATTGACCCTGGCCTGGGAGCCAAGAGCTTGTCACCTGACTCCTAGATGTTCTATTTACTATTCTATTATCTGCTTAATTCTAGACAGATATGGCAGCCTTATTCATCCATGACACTTATTTTTAATATTTTTTAAATATATGTGTATATATGGGCATTTTGCCTGCATGTAGGTATGTACACCACATGCATGCAGTACCTGCAGAAGTCAGAAGAGGGCACTGGAACCACCACGAGCTACCATGTGGGCGCTGGGAATGAAACCCAGGTCCCCTGCAAGAGCAGCAAGCACTCTGATCCATTTAGCCAGCTCTCCAGCCAACTGGCTTTTCTTTTTCACTGACTACCTTAGGCAGGCATATTCTACTGAATTTAGGATGACAGAGTAGCCCCACAGCAACACAGCATGAAAGTCTCCACTTCTCTCTACAACAGCACCCTGAGAGTGAAGATCTTATACTAAATGTTATGGTCACTTTAAAACATTTTTTTTTTCCTAACTGAGTAGATACTCAGCCAGTAAAGCACTTTCTGTGCAAGCATTGAGTACCTGCATTTGGTTCTCCAAAACCCACATGAAGAAGCCAGGCACGGTTTCACATTCTTCTAATTCTAAAGCTAGCATGGTGGAGAAAAATAGACTCCTTTCCTGGACCTCACTGTCCAGCAAGCCCAACAAAATTGCTGTATTCTGGGTGAAAGAGAGCGCTCTTGTTTTAGAAAAGATAGTGACTGAAACATTCAAGGTTGACCTTTGACCTCCACATGCAGGTATGTACACACATGTGCATGGAGACCTGCATACAAATACATACACAAACAGCGTAAAAGTTCCGCCATACATGGTGGCTCACGCCTGTAGTCCCAGAACTTGGGAGTCTGATGCAGGATGTTCACAGTGATTTCAGAACCAGTCTGTACTATGTAGTGACACGATGTCTTGGGATTAGTTCTTCTAAACTATAGCATATCAAACATCCTTTTGACAGTAACGTTCATGGTGATTTGGAAAGTAGTTGAGTCAAAGGCACTTCCTGTCCGGCGAGAAGGCAGGGTCGAGAAGAAGGGACTCCTACAAAGTTCCTCTGAAGGAAGCTCCCCGAAGAGGTGACCAAAGTGTTGCCCAGGAAGCTTTGTGAGTAGGGTTCTTGGAATACCACAGAGGAGAAAACCAGGGCAGCTGAGGATGGGAGGGGGAGCCAGCATTACAACAGCCAATAAAGAGCCACAGAGATTGAATATAGACCAAGCAGTTGGGGCAAAACAGGTGATGAGTAAACAGGATAAAAATCAAAGATCAAACGTCTAGATGCTTTAGAATGTCTTTACAGAGTTGATGAAGATTTCTATTTGTTTAACAAACACGTTCATAAAATTGGCAAGAGAACTATGTGTGTCCTGTTACAGAGTCACAGGGATGACCACTGCAAGAACATAGAGTACTATGCTGTGGCTTATGACAGTGTCCCTAAGAGCCCGTGTGTTACAGGCTTGGTTCCTGGGGTGGCATTAATGAAAAGGGTGATGCATAGTAGAGGGTTATTTAGTATGTAGTTAGAATGCAACTATGAGATCTAGTCCCTTCCTCTTTGTCCCCTGCGTTTCTCTGTGTCCTCCTGACACAAAGTACTTTCTCATAGGCTCAAAGCCAAGGGGACAACTGACACTGACTGAAATAGCCATAAGATGTAAGCTGAAACAGGTCTTTTCTTTTAATAAGCTTAACTACTTCAATTGTTTTGTTACAGTAACGGAAACTTTGATGCCCTCCCCCTCCCACCATAATATCACACGTTTAGGGATGGTTAGTTTTGCGTCTTTCTGAAATCAGAATAAACAGACTGGTAGATATTAAAACGATCAAACAGGACTAGAAGGGTGAGACGTTAGTTTTTAATCACCAACTTTACACAACCTAGAATCCGGGAGAGAAGCTCAATGAGGGATTGTCTAAATCAGGGTGTCCTGTGGGCAAGTCTTTGAGGGGTTGTCTTGATTGTTAACTGGTTTGGGCAGACCCATCCACTGGGGGTTGCACCCCTACCTAGGCAAGAGATTCTGAACTGCATAAGAGTAGAGAAAGCTAGCTAGGTACTAGGCTTAACACACATTGATTCTCCCCCTGCTCTTGGATGGGATTTGACTCTCTTCAATGATGGACTGTAACTTGGAATTGTAAGGCAGATAAACCCTTTTTACCCCAATTTTTTTTTTTTTTTTTTTTTTGGACAGGGCATTTTATCACAGCAACAATAATGAAACTAGGACAATGACTTATCCTAAGTGAAGATCCAAAAGTAAACCCTAAATTCACTGAACCATCACCACCAGCTTCTACACTCTGGGAACGACTTCCTACTACTCTTCTTACCTCCCTGTGTGTAACTTGGATGTATACTGTTCTGTATTAAAAGTAAGAATTTTAAATTTTAATGAATGCTGCACAGTACAGAACTTAAAGGCTCCCATAATTACATTGTCCACTCCCTGCTTCCTCTTTAGAGTATTAAGTCCACTGCAATCCTCTTCACACAAAGGAACTTCAGTTGATTCTAATCATTGGATGAAAGCCAAATATTTATGCTTTAAAGTACTCAAGCAAAATGGGTGTGCTGCTCATTACTAAAATTTAAATTAGTGTCACTACACAAAGTGGCAATTTCATCATTTTCCTAAATTACAGGATGCTTTTAAAGTGAATCCCAAAAGACATTATTTCAAAATGCCTAATAGCAAGACTTCTTTTAAATTTTTCAGTAAAGATACCAGATTCTATATAAGACAGTTAATACAAGTCCTGGATGTAGAATTCAAGCATCTGATTCAGGTGTTTGGAAATTGGCAATACTCTTAATATGGACTACTCAGATATGTGTGCAAAGTCTCTTCAGTTCAAAACTTAAACACACTCTGCATCAGTCACTTTTTGCCTCAACAACAACAACAACAAAAACATGAGAATAACCGCAGCAAACAGTATTTTTCACTGAGAGAGCACAATGTAGGAATTTTCTAAACACCCCATAATTTCAAAGGCACGTGAGAATATCTTCTGAGTAAATTTCTCTGCTTTTAAAGGAAGCGTAAACAGGTGACAACCGTGAGAATAGCCATTTTCTGAACTGTCACTCACTATCAGCCCAGTCTCCACCCACCTGTCCTCCAGAGTCACTGCAGAGACGCCTGGCATCACTTGGTTGCTTGGACATTCCTTCAAGACTGTTGTTCCTCTCTCTGACTGACTTTCCAGAGTGCTGGTTGATCCCCTGGGGCTTCCTCTGAGTCACTCTCTGAAAACGCTGCCTCTTGGCCTGGTGTGTGGAGGGGGTCGTTCTTTCTCCGTTGGGCAGCCTATAGGCAGTGACTAACGAGTGTAATGGGTTCATATGCTTGGCTCTCTTTCCTCAGTACTGGGACC